>NW_010320493.1:0-9428 GCF_000700745.2 Antrostomus carolinensis
CTGGGAAGAAGGGAGGGGTGGGGGAAGATGTAAGATGTGGTTGCTATGTCTAGATGAATGGCAATGAATTAAATTGATTTTTCTTCCCCAAGTTTGAGTCTGTTTTGCCTGTGACCATAACTGGTGAGTGAGCCGTCCCTGTCCTCATCCTAATCCCGTGTCCCCTTTGTTGTGTCTCTCACCCCATCTCACTTGGTTGGGGGAGTCAATGCAGGACCACATGGTCCCACTGTGGGTCAAACCACCACATGCCCAGTGATGGGAAGGGTGCATTACAGGCAGCCAGCGATGCAGTAGTCCTTGTCCTGAGGAGCCATAAAGAACCACAATGCAGAGAAATAACAGAAACAGTGAAACACAGCAACAGCAAAACACAAGGCAATTTAAAACAATTCTTGAGATATGTGGTGGCAGAAGTTATATTTAAAAGCAGAAAGAAGAGGTTTGTGTAGGAGCTTGTGAGGGTTAGATCTGTGCAGTGACGTTGTGTGGAAGCCTTTACTGGAATTCCTGTTGAGTGATCTGTGACTGACAGTGACTTCAGCATGGATGGGACTGTGCCCCCTATGAATGCAAAAATAAATCACCCACATAACGTAGTAATACTTCAAATGTACTTAATTGTCATGAATTTTTCTCACAGAGATTTAGAGTAGTACTTGCTCAAAAGGGAATGATTGCAGAATTTGAAATGTAAGCATTCAGAGAGCAAATTAATGTCTAATTATGAATGCTAAAAATAAAAACAGAGCTATTAATTTCAGGAGCAAATGATGAGCCCTTATAAAGAAAAATAACATCCCTCTAGAAAATATCTGAAGAGTCCATTGATATTTTTGCAATAATTTACTCAAATTACTGACAAAATTTTCCTCTAAGTTTTCTTACAAAACTATTTTGTATTCCCTCATACAGTTGCCACCTTCCAAGATTATCTCAGGTTCAGGAACAATTAATGCAAACTAATGGGAATTTCTTAAGCTGGAGTTTGGTGGAAAGTTAAGTACAGATAGGTTTCCTAAACTGAATAAAAATGCTACCAGATCTCAGTGCAGATTGTGAAGACCATGTTTCCTCTCAAAGGTCTCTTTTGACAGACACCTAAGTAAAAGGCAGTTTAAAACACACTGAAAAGATCAATATCCTCATTTGTTTTAGGACTGCAGTCCTCAAGGGAATGTTTCAGCATCCTTTAAAATATATGGAAAATTACTGGTAGAGTGGAGAAAAGGCGGGGGGGGGGGGGGGGAAGAGAGGAAGTCATTGCAGAGCTACCTGTTATTTATTCCTGCAGCAATATAACGTGAACAGAAGAGCAATCTCTCCAGTGCCAAGGTCCAGACCCAACAAACAGTCATCATACTGCAGCAGGAAAGTAAGAGTTTTCATTCGGTGGAACACCAGTTCCAAAGGCCACTTTACATTTCAAGCATTTGTATGAGCACATTCAAATTTGAACACAGGTTTTTTATATTAAAGACTTCTAAGTATTGTCCAAAATGCAAGCATTTAAATCAAGGATTGTGTTTTGCCCAGGTCCTGGTAACATTTTTATTTTATAAAAAAGGACATATTTTCTGTTATTCCAATGGCATTTAGCTCATTTGCATCAAAGAGAACATTCAACTTAATATAAGCAATTGTAAAGGTAAGAGAAATTGCTGATTCCCTCAGAGAAACCTTGTCAGACTCTGCACTTGCAAACCTCCCTCTCTCTGAAGGGCATTCAAAATGCAACAAATAGCAAAAATCCCTAAAGGTGCATAATTAATATGGCAGCTCAACTAGTATGTTGAAAAACAAGTAAAACATTCTATACATCATTAATAAAAAGATTATTAAAAATTACACTTCTGAAGTAAAGACCAGAGGTCCAAATGTAAATTATATCAGAAGCTGGAATCCCAAAAGCATTTTAATAATGATACGATGTCTCTGCTGCCTTCTCTGTAAAGCTCTCAAAATGCCAATTACCCGAGGAAGTACACAGCTCCTCAGGTGAATTTTGCAATTCACCTGACGTTGAAGCAGCCGTGACCAGACTGCTATAGCAGTGCCAGAGTTTACTAATGGAAAAATAAAGTGCTGCAGGGTTGTCCTGCAAGCACAGCCACAAACTTATGCCAAATTTATGTTGTCTTTTATAGATAGGTGCAGTATGGGCCAAAGAAAAGCTCTCGGCTCTGGCTAGTGTGACAAAAAACCAGGACAGCTAGCTCAGCAACGCAGCCTATGAGCTGGAGGCTGTCACCAGCCCACCGCAGCTCCACAGCTCTAGCAGGGTCACAGTATGAACACAACAAGGTTTGTCTATCTGAAAAGGACCATGGAGTTACCCCTAGCTGTAGTAGTTTGAGATGTTGCCAAGAAGGGAGGCTGCATTCAGGTCATCCCACACTCCAGCCAGCCCACTGCTCCACCAGCACTTGCCTCCCCAGCTTCACCAACTTCAGCTGGCACAACCCCACTCTGCTCAAGCTTCCCAAACAGCCACCCTCTTGGCCAAGAGCACAACAGGTGCTTCACTAGCAGACACCGCTTGTGAAATCTGAAGGTCTTCCCAGAACTAGATCCTCCAGCTCCTTAGATTCATGTCTCATACTTGCCCTCACTTTCACGGCAGGGCCTGTTCCTTTCCCTGATACAGCCGTGCTGTGCACGCTTCTGTGAACTGTACTAAGCTCTTCGCATCTCCTTTTCACGTTCTGTGATTAGTTGCATCCATTCTTCTCTGCTCCCATCTCGCCTTTCTCTCCTTTTATTCTGTTTTTCACCTGGCATTTCCACTCATCCTCCAAGCACATTCTCCCTTTTCCTTCTGATTTCCTCCTATTCTACAAAGCTCTACAGATTGTGTTCCTTACCACGTGCTTCCACCCTTCCCTCCCATGTGCATCTCCAAAGACAGTCATGCATGTGCTCAATATAAGCGCTACATAAAAGCATCGCAGAATTGAGTTTTGCACTATGAGATTTTAGGGGCTTGGTATTAGTCTTTATGATTTGTGAAATACAAATGATGCCTGATAAAAAAAATTAAATTGTTAATTTCTGTATATATTCAGTCTGTGCGTAGCACACATCCTATGGAGAGCATGCAATGACTCGGATATTTTTTACATTAGGGTGTGATTCACCTGAGTGCTCACCAACAGCCATCCAGCTTCCGAGGCGTTAAAATTTAGCAAAGAACCCAAACTGAAGAGAGCTTGAGATTAGTACCAGTGAACTGAACAGAGATGTTACTTCCTTTGTACTTGTAGAAGAAACCCCATGCCTTTTTCCCTCACTAGTATTACAATCTCCTAGGAAATTTTTTTTTTTTTTTTAATCTCTCATGTTTGATGTTTGATAAAAGTAAATATCTGTAGTTGAGTTTTTGGATACGATTAAGATTTCACTTCATTGCTTTTGCCCAGATTCAGAGGCCACATATCTGATCAAAATATCATCTGCTTGAGGTGGCAACAAAAAAAAAAAGTCCATGTCATGTCTACAGTTCACATGTTTCAAATTAACAGCATAATGAGCATTTTCATTTTTATACTAAAAGCAGTACATGATTCGAAATGGATACTACATTTCAAGTAATTGTATGTATTAAAATAAATAGCAAAGATGTGCAAATTAACCATCCAGACTGGCTGGGGATAATGGATCTTTTATCTTTACTTATAAGAAATTTTCTTTGGAAACAAGAAGAGCTTAAACAAAGCAAGAAAAGGGAAAGGATCAAAATAACTCATTTGCTTTATAAGGTATGATATTCTTTACCTAATATTCAACTTAAATTTTCCTAAGCACTGTGAGGTGGAAGGGTTCTGGAATTTACTTATATCATTTAATGGGAAGGTAACAAAGGAGATGGCTATGCAGTAAAACATGAGAAATAACATAATTCAAGGGTAAGAACATATCTAAATGGTATTCTCAAGCAATTTTTTGCTGCTTGCTGGTAACAATCTGAACACAAGAAAATTGCTTTCTCAAGGTAACCAGGTCTGTACCAAGGATTGTATCCTTACTCACAAGTTGTTATATAAATTGTTCTTCTAAGGACACACTTCAAACAATTAGTTAGTATAAATCTTTCTCAGAATTAGAAACATTACATGAGTTTAGTGGCTCTGCTGATGGAAACAGATCTAGCTGAAGCTATCTGGACTAACTTCAGGCATTTTCAAACATGGTGAACTTCAGCCTTCTCCAAAGAGTTCCTGCAAGAGTTTTTAGATTGATTTTAAGAGGCATTTATCCAAAATGGTGAAAATGTAGCGGGAATTACATTTGGATGAAGCTTTATCATTTTTGTGCAGTACCTAGGTACTTCCTGGTAGGTTTCTAAATAAGCTTGTGTAGAAGGACATCCAGGGACTGGGAAGGGAGGTGAATATGCTCATTGGGAGCCCTACCCCCATCTACAGATCCACCATTCCCATTACAGACTAGGCTGCTCTGTCCCAACTCAGAGTTGTTCCGCACACACAGCAGAATTCATCAAGCTCTGGGCAGGGACCGGTTGTCTTACTACCACTGGGGATCAAGTGCTTCTAAAATTGCTTTCTTTTCCTTCACAAATTAATTTAATTTCCTGCATTTCCACTCTTTGAAGTGTGAAAATATCAGAATATGACCACTGTCCACAGTGTGGTGAATCATGAAGATAGGTGAGAGATTTATCAAGGAAATGGGAAAGTGACAAAGACTGAGGCTCCTGAGGCTACGTTTACATTAGCAAGTAGTAAGGCCCAACAAGAGTAAATCTGTAGAGTTTGTCTTACTTCTGGAAACGCAGCATTTAATCTACATGTATTCTGAACTATCTCCAGTCTAGTCCCACCAGTTGGGACACGTCAAGTATGCTCTCAGAGCACATCTCCTCATTTAGCTTAATTTGAAAGAAGTGCAATTTGTGTACTCTGTGAACTAAAGCATTGTAAGTGGTAAAAACTGGGAGATTTTTTTTGTTACTATATTTTTTCCCCAAAAGTGCACTCCTGACAAACTAAAACATTGATGTAGATACACCTTGTAGAAGCAGCTATAATAGAAAAGATCTGCAAGACGGTAAAGCAGTAATCAAAGGTAGAAAGAGAAGCAGACAGAGAGAAGCTAAGAAAGAGGGGAGAATCTCTAAAAGTAATAAGCCTCATTAAAACTGGAAAAAAAAAAAGGCAAGAACAGAGTGCAAAGTGTTCTGGGATTTCTGGCTACATTTCTAATGACAGCTGGAATGAAAGTCTGAAAGCCACCACACAGAGCACAATAAAATGAAATTTATTGAAGAGAAGATGAATGTAGTGTAAGCATATAGGCTACTGTACATTTAAGTGCAAAAGACAAGGTGCTGAAACAAAGGCAGAAAAAAATAAAAATTAAATAGTGAGGATGTGAGCAATGGCTAATAGGAGCTGGGATAAAGAGATAAAGATGAAGGTTAGCTGAAGAAAGCAGAGCAAATATTTGCAGCTGAATGCAGTCCGAACCCACACATCAGGATAATGGGAAATTTGAGATCCTGTGATTTTTTGATCATCTTCTTTTGTTCTGTTCTGCCATACTCTTGTAGCTTTACATTTCTCTGTCCCCTATGGAAAGAGTCATCTCATTGTAATGCCACACCTTATTTTGTGATTAGTCCTATAGCTGAAATGTATAGAGTGACTCACCAACAGTATTCCAGCTGAGTGAACACAATGATTCTAATAACTGTCTGCTAATTAGCAGTTTTTTGAGATAAAGATAGTTGAATAGCGTGCATCCTCTGACATCCCAAATTAATAATGCTCCAGTAGCAAATAACAAAGTGCTAGAGATTGGCATTATTACTTTTTGGTACAGTACAGAATAGACTAAAATAAATCTGGCTTGTTTATCTACACAGCCTAGACCATTTCAAAATGTTGAAGATCTCTGCCTTGGCTCTAATATACGATGCCCTAGAGAGCTCTATATAAAGCTAGAAGAACTGCTCCTAAAGCAAGATTCAAACATTTTTAGATTACAATTTTTATGAATAAAATGAATCAACCAACAATTCATTACATTCTAAAAGCTTCATCTGACCATAATAATCCTTGTTTGCAGCCCAAACAGTACTTGGTAATTGCAGAATGATGGAGCAATGTGGATATTTTTTGATTACAGTTCATTACATAAGATTACAACAAAGAATTTGTCTTTGAATCATAATGAAAACTTAATTGACACCACCACTATGCTAAAATATTTCCAATGATTAAGTTTCAGTCTGTGTCTTAATCAGTTTTATATTAGAAAGAGATATTAACAAGATAATGCTCTGAACATAATTTCATTGCACTATGAAAACTTTGGCTGGATCTCATAAGTAATTAAAACTCCTGCCATCTTGGAAATATCACACAAGTGCAATTCAAACTTTGATATTCTATAAGATTATACAGTATCAAGTTTCTTTTATTTTTCTCTACTATCTGTAATCAAATTTAAGCTTCCCTCCCCCAATAAATAGTCTAAAATTTATACTTGCAAGATAATTTCAGGAGGGATGTAATATTACAAAATGCAGTTACTTTTCTACACAATATGTGCAGTAATTCCCAAAGACTGGCCTCTCGGATCTTTCACTCTACCCAAAGGTGCTCTCAGCTGAGGCTGAATGTGCTCATCCAGACAGAGAGCAGTCTTCATGTAGGCTGGGCCCTTGTCCAATCAGGCATTTCTACCATGAGCTCACATTTATTTCAGAGGCCTTTCTCAACACTGTATTTAACAAAATAACAGACAGATATTCTCTTGTGGAGATAATAGGATGTATCACATGGCTACAGTGCTGCCCATCCTTCATACAGACACAAATGGTTGCCAGAAGTTTTAAAGCGGCAATAGCATATTTTGACTAAAATACCTGGAGGGAAGAAGAGACCCTCTCAGAAAAGGCCATGCAGTTGTGATTCAGCCTGTCCAATGGTAAGCAACTACTACGTCACTTTCAGCTGAACTCCTTCTGACATTTGTGAAGATCCCACAGTTTGAATTAAGAGTAACTCATCAAATCACTGAGTCAGCTGTCATTTAAAGCCTTGTATGCTAGAGGGACACTCAAGAAGTGCAAAATTCAGGCTCCTGTTGAACAGTTAAGGGCCAAAAAAGGAAGCAAGAAATTAGGAACAGTCTGTGGAAAAAAAAAAAAGTTTCTTGATCTACATTGCATGGTTCAATAAAATTTAATGCCTTGTGCTAAAACCCATCATAACTGTTGATAAGATGATTAAAACCATGCAGCAACAATATTTTGATCCAGACTTCAAACAATATAACCATGGATTCACACTCTTGGTACAGGCTTATTTCTTATTACAAGCTATAAGGAACACAAACTACAAATCAATGGAGTACATTTTGCTCATTGCTTAATTAAAAACTGCTATTTGCAAGAGCATTCTGAATTTTTTTCTCTGAAAAAGCTGTTTTAACTGAGTATGTGAAAAATGGTTAAAACCCCCATATATTTGTGCCAATAAGAAAAAAATCAGGAGAATAAAAAGATGCTACAGAGGAGAAGCTGCTACTATACATGACTTCTAGATTCCATGACAGAGACAATTAACTCCACAATTATTCTGTATGTGATAAAATAACATTATAGACTAATTAGACCAAACAGAAGCCAAGCTTATAGCACTCACTGCAAGGCAGTACATATTTATATGGAGTTAAGGTTGGGAATACATATAGTTTATGTGATGCATAGGTATATTTTTTCAATGACACATATATGTATATATACACATATACGAGCGTATAAAATGGATCTTACAATAATTTGTAGAACCAAGCAATACAAGTGCAGGGAATAAAAATTTAAAATGCATTTACAAGCAACCTATACATATGTAAATATATATTTATGGCCTAATGAATTGTCTGTTTGCTGCAGAATAGCCCAGCTCCTGTCTGAATGTCAAAGAACATCCCCTGCACTGAACAGCACCAGGACAATTTTCTGTGTCTAAGTGATAGCAAGAAGCATGGAGAAATGCATGTGTGTTCCAATAAATTAGGGTAGCATATTAATTGTTTTCCCCTCCAAGTATCAATTCCATGATAGTCTTGAGTACTAACTTGTCATGAATAACAGGAGTAAAACACTGAAATACAGACACCGTGTATTAAAAAAAAAGTTTATTTTTTTCATTAACAATATTTACATAGAGTTTTGCTTTGTTTATGTACAGTCATAAATGTAAGTTTAAAACTCAAATTTAAACATTGGGATTTCAAGAACACAAATGTATTGACTACAAAATTAGCTTCAAGTTGTCTGGCACACCTTTCCCTGGAACTCTCGGAAGGCATTTTACAAAAAGCTGAGCAGGTTACAGATACCCATTTCCAAAAGAAGCAGTCTCACCTGCCCTGTGATCTTCCCCCTTCTTGCGTGTAGAAGCTCTTTTGCACTATTGCTTGTCCAGGCCTTCAGTGACCAGGTCAGGGTGCTAAACTAGCGAAAACTTGGTCTAAGAAAGCTGCATTGAAAAGCTACATAAAAAGAGCAATAATTTTCTTCAAGTTTAGCTACTCAAACCAGAGTGGACTTAGACGAGCACCAAAAGATTGACAAAAAGGGGCAGAAATTTGTCACCAGGGTTGAGGGAGAGAGTAAGACCACTTTTTTGCTCAGCAGCTAACCACAAGACCATCTTAACTGCATTATGAAAGCATACACTTAGAGGTTATAGGAGAAAAAACAATAGTCTTTCCTGCTTACAACTCATCACAATAAAATTTCACATTGCATACCGTGGTTTATTTCCTATGCCTTTTGCAGACTAACAGGAGATATCCTGAAAAGTAACTCTGCTTGTTATTGCCAAATCTTGATTTCTCCATCCCAGTTACAAGTAGCAAGGAGCGATGGTAAGACTGGGTGAAATATTGCACTCACACAAGCTTCTTTATGTGCAGACAAAGTGCGAATAATCCTAGCAGTATGATAGTTGTAGAAAAACACTTTGCCATCTGAACTTCCTGTCACCAAAAGCGTTCCATCTGGAGAAAATTCACAGCCCACTGCAAATCCTTCCACCTGTGAAAATCAATAACAGTGTAACTCCTGATGCTGATTAGAAAAGTTCATTGTGATATACTGAAAATGAATATAGCACAAAAAAAATTTTCTTTAAATAAATATACACTAAGGACTTCTCCAGGTGTTTATTAAGACTGAGCTTGTTTAATCAAGCTATTAAGTATTCATAAAGTCTTCTAATAATTATTTTCTTCAGAATGCATATGATTCAAAATAGACTTGCACATGGGAAAGCAAATGAAGCCAATTAATATCTATCATTGATTTATAATCAATCACTATTAGCAGACATATTAAAAAGCACAGGTACTTTGCTATCTGTCTTCCTTCTAGGCTTAGATTCTGAGTTCCTGCT
>NW_010320493.1:9444-12591 GCF_000700745.2 Antrostomus carolinensis
TTTTCTTTTTGTTGATTCGGTAAGGTCGTTGTGCAGAAAACAAAGCCATGTAGTTCCCATTCGTCTGAGCAACAAACACAGACTCTTTTGGGTGCAGAGTCAGACTTGGGCAAGTGTAACGCTCCTGAAAATAATTTTAAATAAAGGTTTGTTGTATGAAACAAAAGATTTGTCCAAATGAATCAAGTTATCTTTTGACATATTTGAAAGACCATAAAAGGCAAGGTATATGTAAGTCATCTCCATAGTATACATTATATAAAGATACTTAACTCATTACAATCTGCTGAAAGTCTTACACCAAGGCCAATATCAAATCAAATCTCTACTCCGATTTCCTAGATACTGGCCAAAATCCCATCTCCCTCTGAACCATAATTATACTGCAGAACAGCTGCAGAAAGGTAACTCCAACCTGACGGTACTCAATCATCCTCTTCCTGCCCAAGGAAAACGGAATTTTGAACGTGATAGTGAATTCTCTTCTCCCACATCCCTTCCTCCATAGCCATACTGTGCATTCCATTCTACTTTGTACAGTTCTCAAATCCTCCATCCTCTCA
The DNA here is from genome assembly GCF_000700745.2 of Antrostomus carolinensis. Classification (NCBI taxonomy): domain Eukaryota; kingdom Metazoa; phylum Chordata; class Aves; order Caprimulgiformes; family Caprimulgidae; genus Antrostomus; species Antrostomus carolinensis. The sequence continues at coordinate 10,008 of NW_010320493.1, forward strand.
GTTCCAGCCACACTACTAGGAATAGAAATCACCCCATTTAAACAGACACCTTCCCCCAACCCCACCCCTATAAAAAAAAAAGGAAAGAAAAAAAGGGATCATTATTAGCCAGCTAAGTTAGAAGTTCCTTATGACAGTGATTGCCATGTAGACTGCTGTTGGCTGTAAATTCATAAATATCTGCAAAAATTAATAACACATGGCTTTACTCTAGTGATCCTGTTGAACACTGAATTAAGATTACTTTCAAAATTCTGCATGCTGATTGCATCAAAAATCAACTGCTCTCACAAGGTTTGCACCAGGTCCAAACTACTTCTAGCTTCAGCCTAACGTAAAGACACATGCTGAATTTTGATGCCATGAGCACAAATTAAGAGAGCTTTGGCTGTAGGATGCACCTGCATATGAAGGACATTAGGTTGATAGTGACCACTGGACACCATGGGCTAAATGGTAGAGTGGGAAGAGCATCAGAGTGTTTTTGTTACGTGGTTTGGAAGTGATGAACTGGGAAAGAAGTTCTGGGCATTGTAAAGTATTGGGTACAGAAACCAAAGAGGGTTAAGCAGTGTGCCTGAGCAGGAGTGTGCTCCATGGGTCTAGCAGTGATCAAAAAGCCCAACACAATCTGCAGGAGCATTGTGCTGTTATGCTGGGTATAATTCAGTAATGGATTATTTTAGAGTTCTTAATTAATAATTTGTTAATGCAGATAAGCAATAGATACCAAATCCTCTTGGGACCTAATCTTTTTGGAGAGTTCAGGTGTTCGCTCCCACCTTGAAGGTTTCAAAGGTGAAATTCATTAAAGTGAAGCAGAGTTTCCAAAATCATCACCAAGTCTTGTTTACTCGCAGTGCAGAAGAGGTGGAAAACACTCCATTTCAGAGATGCTGTAGTTCCAAGGAGGTAGACTGTGTGGTTTGTTTGTTTGTCAGAGGATAAGGAGAAAAAAGCTGTTTGTTTGCTTTTTACTCCTTGATATTGAACCTGACTGGTCTGTACTTTACATAGTCACACCTTCTTTTTCCCTACTGCCTATCCAAGATGCTGATAGATCCAATAATGGACAAAGACATAACTGTGAAAATTAAACTTGAAACAATCCCATTAGATCATCAACGACACGTCCCTGTCAGTAAAGAACTGCTCATTTCAGCCAATAAGCACCTGTATACAATCCAAATGTATTATATTACATAGGATATTAGACTTGGGTTTTCAAAAAAGACCCAGGGAGTTGGAATTATCTATTAACTGCCTTGGTAATCTCCTTTGAAGCTGTCAGCCTTTCTAGACTATTTAATCCATTAAATATATTCCCTGGATAGATTACTGAAAGAAATGCTGCACCTGCACTGATAAAAGTAAATTTTGCCTCTGTCATTAGGCCGTACCAGATATCTAATACGCATGTATCAGGTTGCTATTACTATGCAAATATTAAACTCAATTTGTCAATAGCCCTCATTGCAGCTGATGAAAAATGTATCACTTTGCGGTCCCAGGAAAAGTGTGGGAAAAGAAACTTGGCACTATAGCAACTACTGCCATGCACCACTGGCAAGCTAGAATGACACTGCAGTGGTCTTGCCTAAATATAGCTTAGATGTCAGGGAATGAGCACTGAAATGTAAATACTTTTAATACTAGGAGACCTATCAGTCTTCAAGGTCATTTTTAAGAATAAGTAAGTGTTTTGAAAATATAAAAATAAAAAAAAGCCCTCAACTATACAATTTATACTAACTATACAATTTATGTACAATTGATATTAACAGCATTTTATACATCACACAAATCAAATGTTTTTCTTTACAACATTGACAAGTATGAAATGCTAAATCATGACCCAAACAATACTAGTTGTTAATCTTACATGAAAAATCTGATTGGAGATTTTTGCAGCACTTTGGAAGTCCCATGCAATAATGGTTCGATCAGCTGAGTCCCGGCTTACTGCATCTGTACTTGTAAGAAATTCTCTGCCTTCAGGGAGAAAGAGTATATCCAACGTCTGTTGTACTGCAGCTTTGTACACTCTTAACACCTAGTGGATAAAAAAGTTTGTTATTTTTCGACAGATTAGAAGAACATGATAACCTATGTTTTCTCACTTTGTATTAATAACCATGTCCAACAAACTATATGTTATTTTAAAATGTAAAAAGTAACTGATTTTTAATGTTGAAGTATTAGTGTGTTAAATGTTAATATATGTGAAGAGTCCACACAGAGGAAAATTAAATGAGATAAAAGAAAGCATCAGTTTGTACAATTTATATATTATACTCATATACACATAAGATTCAGTTATAAATTCCCAAGGAATTAGAGTTAGATTCAAAAAGAGCTTTAGACAACACAATCTTGTGGGTCTGGGTGTATACAAACTCCCTTCTATTTTATGAACTCAGAGCACTCTGAGGATTGGTCTGAGGACATCTCCTTCCAGGAAACTTCAGAAGTGTAAGTTTTTGGTTTCTTTGTTCTCAAAATTGTCAGCTAGTTCTAGAGCCAGGGAAAGTAATCAGATCAGTGAGGATTTGAGACTTACAGGTATGAAAAGGACTCAGCAGGA
>NW_010320493.1:12646-14543 GCF_000700745.2 Antrostomus carolinensis
TATTCTTGTTGATCATTCTGAACTTAATTATAAATCACTGTTTATGACTGGGGATGAGTAAACTTGATGATTCAAGGCTCTCCCAGTCCCATGCTGCTGTGTGTCACTGCTTAACTTGCAAGTGGTGAGACCCTGGTGTCAGGACCGTATGACAAGGGAGCAAAGCTTGCATGATCTGTCAGAAACTGCCTACAAGGCCAACGTGGACACCCTCAGCAGAAAAGTGCCCCATTCACCCTGCAGAAGATACCTCAGTCTCATTAAGGACTCAATCTTACTGAGTCCTTAATGAGACCTTACCCTCTCCTGAAAAAAGAAACCCAAGCAGAGTTTGCTCTTTTAAAGTGCTGCCAGAGAAGGTGGGATGGAGGTGACAGGAGTGCTGCTGTCAAACAGTTCAGTGCTTGGACTCAGACAGGATCCTGCCTTTGTCTACAGGGATTCAATCCCCCACCTCCCACCTCACCTGCCTACAAGACTGTGCTGGCAAGAGGCTTTTTCAGTCACTGCTGAAAATGCAGGGCAGCAGGGAAAGAAAGAGTCATCGGTACTTCAAAGTACATAGAGTAAATAACGTGCCTCATCCACTGTTCCCATCACATAATTAATCACAGAATCATAGGGGTTGGAAGGGACCTGAGGAGATCATCTAGTCCAACCCCCCTGCTAAAGCAGGTTCCCTACAGCAGGTTGCACAGGAAAGCATCCAGGCGTATGAACAATTTCTGAAGTTTGTGATGTAAAAGGAAATATTGAATTTCCCAAATTTTCTTCCTAAATCAAAACCACTGCAGTTCCTAAATCTAGATCCAATTTCAGGTCTTATACCAACATGGGTTGGATCCGTGCAGAAATGAGTGCTCAGCCACAGGATTCTGAATATTTCAATAGCCTGTGAGTTGGATCTTTAAAAGTAAGAGATTTTGAACTATTCTAAAGAATATATAAATAATTTGAATTTCCTTTCTTTCCACTTTTCTTCATGAAATTCTGCATGTATGTTGTCTACTTTGAATTTCACAAATCAATACCTTTGCTTTCTTTTCCTCTGATTTGCCTCCAGTGAAAAGAAACTTCAAGGCAAAGTGGCCAGATCAAAGCAATCCATCTCTGAATACGGTGATCCTTAAAACTAGGACACTGGAAGACTCCTAGTTATTAATATCTAAATCTTTCTCACTAAGATAGCTAAAACATAGCAGAGCCTGCACTTCCAACAGGGTGTTCAGAGGTTAGTCCTTTTTCTAACCTCACTAGAAAAAAACAACAGAACAGAGAGAGTGCTTGAAGTATTCTACTGAAATGGTTCACAGCTTTGTGAGGCATTTCAGCGCTTACCTTATACTCCTAACATAGCACATGACTACTGACTTCAGGGCCCAGACCTTTTCAGATACTGTAAGCACACATATTTTTAATTAATTTTCAGGTGTTGCAGTGAAATATCTTGGATTATACCTCTGTTTTATACTTTAACCAATAAAAGAAAAATCATTTCAAATATCACACACAACATGAGAACATCTTGATTTCTTGCCTCAAGCTCAAAAATATATGACTGTTTGGAAATGTTCAGAACTAGCTGATCCTGCTTTAGGGTAGAGATATGCTAGATGATCTCCTGAGGTCCCTTCCAGTGATCTCAGCATGTAGAGGGATAGCAGCAGCAGCTGCTCCAATTGCTTTTCATAGGCTCTGTGAAAGGAACAGTTTAGAAACATGATGTTTGCATTAAGTGAAGAACTGCAGTCACATAAGAACCCTACACATCCTGTAACAATATCAACAAGATGTAAACCTGCAGACTCAAAAAAAGTGGCACACTTTTCATTAATCTGCCTGCAATTTTAAGATAGTGAATATACAAATAACCGCATGCACCAGTACAGGTCAGGGG
>NW_010320494.1:0-371 GCF_000700745.2 Antrostomus carolinensis
CTCACACCTTTGACACTTACGCATTCCTCTCATCTTACTTGCTCAGACCTTTGACACTTACAGTTTCCTTCTGTCTCACATTCAGCAAACAATGACATTCATATATGAGCCTTATCCCACAATCAGGTCTCCCTGAGGTACACACCGTGTTGTTCCATCTTTCTGCATTATCCACCACGTATAACCTGGTCCTTGAGCAAAAACAATCCCACGGATGGGTTTGTCTGTACTCGAGGCAGGGTTGATCCATACTGTCTTTCCCAACAAACCTCTGACATGGGCCACTGGGGCTTTATCCCCATCTACTATATTAAGGAGCTCAGACTGAGCAGGACCCGCACGGTTGGTGGAACCTCGAGTGTTAACTAACC
>NW_010320495.1:0-5391 GCF_000700745.2 Antrostomus carolinensis
AGCCACCTCGAGCACCCTGGCTCCTCAGCAGCGATGGAGCTGGTGGGGAGGGAACTGCGGTGCAGGGGTGCCTGGCCAGTTTGGGGTGCAGAGCCCTATTGAAGGGCTCCAGGTGACACCCCAACCAGCCCCAGCTCTTGGAGATAAACGCGGTGAGTCCACGTGGTGCGGAAAGCCGGGCTGGGCTGGTTTGTGAGCAGCGCTGGGACGGGGCTGGTGTCTCCTAATTGGACTGATTCCGGCCATTTCCCAGCGCTGTTTGTTTGCGTTTCCCCGTGGCTCGCTCATTTTGTGCACTAATTAGGTAATTTCCCACATAACTTGGCCGGCTCGCCCTGCTCCCGCTCCCTGCGAGGTCTCTCTGGTAGCACCCGCTCTGCTGGGGTGGTCCCCGGGGCTGCTGGGGTGGGTGATGTCCCCTGCCCAGCTGCCCAACTCTGTGTCCCACCACACAGCTGGTGACGACGGTGCTGTGGGATTCATCCTGGAAAGCTCAAGGTGCTGGAAGTGCCGGCAGTGATGCTGCGTTTGGAGGAAGGGGTGGAAGCATTTTCCTCCTTCTGCTCTGCTGCTAAAAACGTGGCCTAGGACAGCAAAACCTCCACCTGGCAGCTGGGCTGGGCTGTCAGCATCACAGAGTTGTCCCACCACACAGCTGGTGACGACGGTGCTGTGGGATTCATCCTGGAAAGCTCAAGGTGCTGGAAGTGCCGGCAGTGATGCTGCGTTTGGAGGAAGGGGTGGAAGCATTTTCCTCCTTCTGCTCTGCTGCTAAAAACGTGGCCTAGGACAGCAAAACCTCCACCTGGCAGCTGGGCTGGGCTGTCAGCATCACAGAGTCATCAAATGGTTTGGGTTGGAAGGGACCTTAAAGCTCATCCAGTTCCAACCCCCCTGCCAGCAGCAGGGACACCTTCCACTAGACCAGGTTGCTCAAAGCCTCATCCAACCTGGCCAAGAACACTTCCAGGGAGGAGCAGCCACAGCTTCTCTGGCCAACCTGGGACACTGTCTCACCACCCTCACACCAAAGAATTTCTTCCTCACATCTCATCTCCATCTGCGCTCTGCCACTTTCAAGCCATCACCCCTTGTTCTGTCACTCCCTGCCCTTGGCCAAAGTCCCTCCCCACCTTCCTGGAGCCCCTTCAGGTACTGGGAGGCCACTAGAAGGTCTCCCTGGAGCCTTCTCTTCTCCAGGCTGAACAGCCCCAACTCTCTCAGCCTGTCCTCACAGCAGAGCTGCTCCAGCCCTCTCATTAGCCTCGTAGCCTCTGGTCTCAGACTTCTGAGGGCACAAAGCTTCTGCAAGAAACATCCTGCTCCCTTCAGCTCCATCCAACGGGCACAGCTCTCACTGCTGGCAAAGAGAACCCACTTCTGCTTGAAGCCCACCTGTGGCACATCCACAGGAGATGGATGAGCAGTCAAGGAGCAAGACAGCCCCGATGCAATCCCTCACCTTCACCCTGTGGTTTGCAAACCTAAAATGCCCTCCAAAGCCCACAGCCCCGTGCATGGGATGCTGTCCCCGTGCATGGGATGCTGTCCCTGTGCATGAGATGTTGTCCCTGTGCATGGGATGCTGTCCCTGTGCATGGGATGCTGTCCCCGTGCATGAGATGTTGTCCCTGTGCATGGGATGCTGTCCCTGTGCATGGAATGCTGTCCCCGTGCATGGGATGCTGTCCCCAGCAGAGCAGGGCTGTGGCTGTCCTGCAGACCTCGTGGATGGGCAGCAGAAGGGCGGGCACACCAGCACACCTCCGGGCATCGCCGCCTCGTAAAACAGGCTTTTTAATTAAGCGTAGGAATAAAGCCGTGGACAGTCCGTAACCATGGCGACGCGGAGCCAATCCCAGAGGATCCCCAGCCAGCTGGAATATTTGCTGGATGGCAAAGCTTCAGACCAACGTTTAATGGTGTTCGACTCTATTCGGGGAAACAATTACATGCTCCATTTTCAATGTAGTCAGCTGAACAATAGATTAAATGAAGCAATTTAGACAGAGGCTTCTCTGCTGCTGCCCGGCCCATGGGGCTGCTCCTCCACCGGCCTGGGCTGCTTCCTTTGGAGAGCTGGCGTGGGAGAGATGTGGGTGCTGCCCAGGGTGAGAGCCATCCTCACAGGGGTGGGAGATGTCCTTGGGATGCTGGTGGTCCCAGCATGTTCCTCATGGGCTTACTGGAGTGGCCTGGGCTAGCAGGGAGGTGGCTCACTATGCTCCTCTCTTCTCTTTGACCATGCCTGGTGCTGGATGGATATAAGGACTACAGACATGGCCATCGCTGCCTACTTAACTTCACAGACCTGGAGCATGAGGTCTCCCTTGATGATTTTCTCCCAACTCACTTTGGTGTCCCCATCTCTGCAGGTTGCCATCTCCCCATGTTGGTGGTGGGGCCACGTGGCCGATCCCCAGCACGGCTGATGCTCCACTCCCCTCCCTGCCTGCTGTCACCCATCCTCCTCTGTGACACACGTCTCTCTCTGTTTCTCACCTCGCTTTCTCAGAGCTCGCCCTTCCTCAGCTCCCTGACCTCCTTTCTTGTTCAGGACTAGCCTGTTCCCACGCTGGTGTGTCATCACCATTGCACAGAAGCTGCCTGATGGAAAGGTGACACACTGGCCGAAGAAATGCCTTCCAAGGCATGCTGGGATTTAATTAATCGCTGCCTTTATTTTATTAGTATAGAAAACGCAGGTCTTTAAAATATTTTCTGAGATGACATCAGTGTCATCAGTTTAGTTTGGATTTTATTGTTGTTATGTTTTGAGCTATTCAAAGAATGTGAGGAGTAGTGGAGGTTGGTGACTCCTTCCCTGCCACCACGCCTTGCTTTGGCTTGTTTTTCCTTCTCCTTGACCTCAGCACCATCCACTTGGCACAACAATCCACTCCGACCTTCTACATTCTCTCCTTTTTTTCTGCAATTTGCTCCTTTGGTGGTTCAGTTTATCAAGCCTGATCTGATACTCTCAGCAGCCTTTCTCCTCCACGGTGTTCTGCAGGGTTGATGATTCCTCCCCTCTTCCTCACACGGTTGCTCCATCTCAGCCATTTCACCTCCGGCTTTATAACCATGGGCAGGGCTAACAGCTTAATGGACAAGCCCGTTCTTGCACAATTGCTCCATGAAAACATTTATTGGATTTGGGATGAGTGTTTTTGCCTGGCAGTTGAAAAGGAGAAGGGCTTTTTTTGGTGCCCATCTCAAGACCTTGTAGAGCTACCTGACACAGGGAGGATGAGAGTACAGAATTGATTGCTTTCAAAGTGCCATCAAGTTGGGCTCACAAAATCACTGGTTGTTCTTGAAAATGCAGGCTGTTATTCTTCTGCTGATGACTCAACTAACACTAAGCATTAATGGAAGAGTGTTATTAGCTAGGGTTACTCAAAACTAGGGTTACTCAACTAGATATTCATCCCCATGAGAAGAGCTCTCCCTCCTCACTCACCCTTTTCTGCCTCTTTTGTCAAAGCAAACGCAAGGACTTATTTCAGGTTCCAGCGTGTACCATCTTGAAGAGAAAGATTTGTCTCTAGGGCAGGAGGAAACCATCTGAAAGCCACCTCCTCTTCTTCCTCCTCTGACTCTACCCTTTCTCCACTTGACTGTGGACCTCTGGCACCACCACACTCCTGTGGCTTGGAAAGGTCCTAGGAAAGAGAGAGTAAAAATTGAGATTGGATGTGAGGAAGAATTTCTTTGCTGAAAGGGTTCTGAGGCATTGGAAGGGGTTGCCCAGGGCAGTGGTGGAGTCCCCATCCCTGGAGGGATTGAAGAGTCGTGTAGACACAGTGCTGAGGGACATGGGTTAGTCATAGGGGACTGGTCAGTGTTGGGTTCATGGTTGGACTCAATGAACTGAAGGGGTTTTTCCAATCCAGGCCATTCTGGGATTCTGTGAAAACACGTTTTTTCTTGAGATGTTACAAATTGCTGCTGCCACTCCCCAGCCTGAGCCCTGCCTGGGGACGGTGGCAGTGGAGGGGACAGAGGAGCTGCCCAGAGGTGGTTGTGGTGGGACCACCAGCCCCCATGTAGCCTAGTTCTGGTGTGAACTGCTAAGTGCAACCACACCAAAAAATGAGTTTGGCCTCCGGTTCCATCACGGAGCTCGGTAGCAGAGGACAAAAGAGAAGGAAAGTGGGAAGAGCCGGGCTGTGCTGGAGAACAAACTGTTTATCAGGATTTTCCAGGAGGCATCAGCAGTTCTTTAAAGAGGACAAAACCAGAGGGACTTCACAGAGAAATCCTTGTAGGGGCTCTGGTGCTATAATGAGTTTCTATATTTGACCAATGTAAAAGTTTATCTTTAAGTCTCCTGTATTTTTTAAATATGACATCAACGTCTTTGGCTTTGTTTTGACTGTCCTTAACTACCAGGTTTTATTATTACTATTTTTTTTAAACTATTCCCCAAAAAATTGAGAATATTTACTCAGGGTGTAAAAATACCCCCGAATTCTGATGTCTTTGGCAGAGAAGTGGCGGTCTCATTTGTTTTGCATGTGATAAATACTCCTGCTGCCACGATACTCCCACCACAAACTCAACGATTGTTTAATTTTCAGCTCAATTTTTAAAAACCTAAAATGTTCTCAGCCGAGTTAATGTTATATTAATTTTTGAAACCAACGAGGCAAACTGGCTCGTAACATAAATATTTTACCAACCATTTATAAATATCGTGGCTGCTAAAAAAAAAAAAACCCAACACAGTTGCTCAAAAAGCTTCAGAGGCTTCGTGCTCGGTGTGAGCCGTGCCGGCGGCAGCGCGGTCTGGCAGGAGGGAGGGATACGGGGCGGGAGATGTTGGTTGCAGTGATGGGGACTCGCTGGAGGGTTTTCAGATCTGGAGGAGTTTTTGTTCCTGTTTTTCCCCCAATTTCTTGATTTCCTGGAGCTGAATGTGGGGAAAATTGTGTTGCAGCTGTTCCTGACTGTGGGGAAATCTGCTCTCGGCTGGCTCCCATCCCTCTCCTGCCTGGTCATGGGCTGGATCCTGCCAGCACCGTTGGGATGGGCGCAGAAGAAAGTGAGGGCACCACATCTCCTCCAACCCTGACCTGGGGACCGGACAAATTCTTTCTCCTGGTGATGCTGGATGGCTTTTGGGTTGGATCAGCAGCGCAGACAGCCCAGGGGGGCAGCTCCAGCCCACTCCACACCATCCTCACCCCAGGACCTTCCAGTGCAACCAGTGACGGGCTGGGGAGGATGCAGATGAACTGGGAGCCTCGCACAAAATCAAGTCACATTCCTGATCTCGGTGATGTTTTGAAATCAGCGTTTCCAGCAGGAAAAACCACAGGTGAGTGGGGCTTGTTCCATTCCTGGTGGGAACCCAAAGGGCTGGAGCCAGGAGGACACACGGGGAGG
>NW_010320495.1:5499-6014 GCF_000700745.2 Antrostomus carolinensis
AACAAACACGCGGCCGTTTGTGAGGGAGGGTAATCCCTCCTTTCAGATGTTAACATTAAGGAGTTATAACAAGGCTTGGGCTGTTTTCTCTTCAGAGCAGGAACAGTAACTCTGTAAGTACATCTTGGGAAGGTTTCCAAGGGGCTGGGAAGTGATGGAAAAAAAACCTGGCCACGCATCCATCCTGGGCTTGGCTGGTGGGTTCCTCCTCTGGCTGCAGGAGCAAGGGTGGAAACATGGTAATAATAACAGAAAAATGGATGGGATGGGATGGGATGGGATGGGATGGGATGAGATGAGATGAGATGAGATGAGATGAGATGAGATGAGATGAGATGATGAGATGAGATGAGGTGGGGTTGGAAGCCTCTTCTCCACCAGGCTGAGTTCTGCCTGAGCTTGTGGAAATGGTGGGTGTGGGAAGTGTAGGACACATGAAGCTGGCAGGAGCATGAAGGAGAGGATGGGACAGAGCCTTTGGAGTTTGACCAACCAGATCACGGATGCCAAACCCT
>NW_010320495.1:6109-7428 GCF_000700745.2 Antrostomus carolinensis
CTGTTGCTCCTGGGAGAGCTCCAGGGAAAAGGCTGTGGTGGAAACAGCATCAGGAGGAGGACGTCAGCCGATGACAGGAAGCAATGGGAAGCTCCATGAGTGTGGTCGAGGAGGGACAGTATCCAGGCATCCCGGGATGTAAACACCAAACACAGGCGGGGTTGCCAGCGGAGATGGGAAGAAATGAAAAACTCAGGCTGGGTGCCAGGTTCCTGGTGGCACAGAGTGTTTGGGTCCAGCAGCACATCTCGGGGGGACAGGACATGCTTGGAGGGCTTGGGGGTCACTGGGGAACATGCTTTGGGCTGCCTGGGCCCCCCAGCCACCACTGCCTTGATGGGGGGGGTCTCCACCAGCCCCTCCAACCCAAGTGGTGAATGCTGGGGAGAGGATCACCACAAATCCAAGCCTGGCTGTTTCCTCTCCCTCCTCCCCTCCCATCCCTCTGGCCTGTCTTGTCTGTGTCCGATGCTCCAGCGAGTATTAATAGAGTTGCAACATCTGACATCTCAAAGGAATTCCCTGATGGGAAAAAAGCTGCTCGGGGGGCTGGTGGTGGGGTCTGCACAGCCCTTCCATGGCAGAGGGATCCAGCACTCCCCGGGCTGCTCCCGGCACAGGACCTGGGCTTTACGGGACTCCTGAATTTAAAGCTGAATTATAGATCCCCATACACCCAGTCCGTATATTTAAGCATTTAATGGGGTTTTACGCAGGCTATTTTTACAACTTTAATGCACTTAGCACTAATTTGAGGCAGTTTAATGCAAAACACATAAATGTTGGATGGGAGACGACTGAGGTGTTTTACAGCCTCTGGGAATTACCCAAAGTATGTGGGGCTCATTTTGACTTCTGATATCACTCAGCACAAAATTACCTTTGGCTGGCCGGGTGCCAGGGAGCCGCGGGCTGCGGCGGGCAGACGTGATGTATTACAGTGTCACTCTCCGAGCGGTGACCGTGGCCATATATATAAACCCCAGAGCCAGGCACAGGGCTCAAAGCCTCGTTAATACTTTCCTTAATCTGGCAGGATCAAATGTGCCCGATGCACTCGGAGCTGCCCCGACTCAACATCCGCTGGTTTGTGCGGTTGCCTTATTACGTGTTGTGGGGAAAGTGGAGACATCTTTGGTGCAAAGAAAACACCCCGCAGCGCCTGGGCGGCTGGAGTGGGGGAACCCACCGAGAAAACCGAGTAGGATGCGATGGACCAGGGAGAAGCTGAGCCAGCGTGGTGTCTCTGCCCATCCCTTCACACCTCCTCCATCCAGCACTGCACTGCCAGCCGGGAGAGGGAGGGGATGGTCCCGCTC
>NW_010320496.1:0-9994 GCF_000700745.2 Antrostomus carolinensis
CCTTCCTTCCATGATCTATAAACTCTCCTGTCTCTATTTCCACCTGTCCTGTTGCTGGTCAACAGAAAGAGGGGATCAGCACCTCCCCCTCTGCTGCCCCCTTGATGAAGTTGTAGACTACAATGAATCATAGAATCATAGGATGGTCTGGGTTGGAAGGGACCTTAAAGATCATCTAGTTCAACCCCCCTGCCATAAGCAGGGATACCCCCCACTAGACCAGGTTGCTCAAAGCCTCATCCAACCTGACCTTGAACACTTCCAGGGAGGGGACATCCACAACCTCTCTGGGCAACCTGTTCCAGTGTCTCACCACCCTCACAGTGAAGAACTTCTTCCTAATATCTAATCTAAACCTACCTTCTTTAAAGTCATTTCCTCTTGTTCTGTCACTAACTGCCCTTATGAAAAGTCCCTCCCCAGCTTTCTTGTAGGCCCCCTTCAGGTACTTGAAGGCTGCTATAAGATCTCCCCGGAGCCTTCTCTTTTCCAGGCTGAACAGCCCCAACTCTTTCAGCCTGTCTTCATAGGAGAGGTGCTCCAGCCTTCGGATTGTCCTGGTGGCCCTTCTCTGGACTTGTTCTAACTGCTCCATGTCTCTCTTGAGTTGGGGGCTCCAGAACTGGACACAGTACTCCAGGTGGGGCCTTACAAGAGCGGAGTAGAGGGGGTTTTGAAGTTACCCCTCAGCCTTCTCTTCTCCAAGCTGAACAAACCAAGTGACCTCAGCGGCTCCTAAGTCTTTCCCTCGAGGCCTTTCATCATCTTGGTTGCCCTCCTCTGAGAAGCTTTGCTGATCAGTTGATATTTGTATGTAAGAAATCTATGATCTTTGCATATGGTCCTTACTGAACATGTTTCTTACTGGCAGCAGGTGAAAAATATTGTAGAGAGTACTACTTTTGCCCATGCAAAATACCTGAAGACAAGCATATATTGGCTGTTAAATCACTTTTAAAGAAAACCTCCCTTCCCAAATACTGTTCCACTGCAGTCTATGTGGGTCTTCCCCCTTCTTTAAGTGAAGGAAGCTGCTTTGGGTATCACTCTGCCTCATGCAGGCTGACCTGCCCACCTGTGACCCACTCCCCCTCCCAAGATCAGGGCACTAGACAGAATTGCCAGATGCAGGAAAACTTTGGGCTATTCAAAGAGTGCAGTAAGCAAGGAATCAGCAGTTTCTTTCTGATAATTTGGTTTTGAGGGCTAACATTCACCAAAACAGAGTAGGATGAAGCACTGTCTGCTCAGGGCTCGAGCCAGGATGACCTGGCCCTAGCTGCAGTGCCCTTTTGAGGTGTAAGTACCCCCCATTTCATGTGTTTTGCACAGATTTAGGCTCCAGATCTGTTCTGTTAAAGCATGTTTTGGAGTTTGAGGGTTGGTGTATCTGGCAGTGTAGAAAGAGTTAATGAGGTATCCCAAACATGTACCACATTGGTCAGAAGTTCTTTCTTTAGTCAAATACACTTTCAAACCATCTGCTTTCAGCACACAGAGAAGTGCTCTGTGAGATATCGATTGTATTTTTTTTTTTCAGAATGCTGTTTCCATTGCTGCTGTATTCAGAAACAAACGGGCTCTCAGTAGTATAACTTAGTCATCATTGATACATTCAATACCAGACATGCAGGTAAGGTTTTTTGAAAGTGCTTAAGAAAGCTGCAAGTCAAGTTCTATTGATGCACAGGGAAGTTGGGTGAATTATTTCTGGGTGCTTATGAAAAGCCCACTTACAGGACTGATTTATGTTCATAAAACCACTTTTTGCAGACACAATGTGACTTAAAAGAGCATCTTAATGGAGTCTAGCTAGAACCTAAAATCAATATTTAATTTCTCTTAAAGAGAACCTTTGCTTTCTAAAAGGCACAAAAAATAGTGCCAAGACTAAGGAACTAAGAGGTTCTGCCTGATAAGGTCATGCAATCCTTCATCCACTAGCAGTACCATGTGATACCACTCTTTTTCTTTACTTTGCATTTCACACTGTGCTTTCTTTCAATACAAACTGATACACAATTTCTAGCTCATAATTAAAAACCTGATTTAAAGTTAGAGGTATACAATTTTGTGTATGAAATTACATACAACTTTTGTATTAATGGTGAAAACTTACACATGGTTGCTCCAAGGTCAGCTAGGTGAGTTCATCTCTCAGATCTCCTGTGATCCACTAGAACAAAGGTCTTCTGCTGCAGAAGATGGCAGGTAATTTTGCATTGTGTGTTTACATACAGAAGTGTATGTAGGACTGGTTAATATGAAGGATAGTAAAGGAAATGTGACCGACGCTTTGAACAGTATTGTGCACTGAAATACCCAGAGGCATTTGTACAACCCTTTGTGGATTATGTATCATCCCTGTTTACCAGAAAAACACAGAGCACGTACTTTCTGTTTATTCCCACTTTTTGCCAGGCATAGTTAACTGGTATGTTTTTGATACCACCTCTTTACTAGTGCTCTTTACTTGTCAGATACATACTTTTTAAAAACATGACTATGTCTGCTTTTATGAATTCTTGTCCTCAGAAGGACTCAGATTGATTTCAACACACATGTAAGGATAGTGTACATTCATCTAAGCTGTATGAGGCTGGGAGAGAAGATGAGCTCGTATGCAGAATTCATAGCAATTCATAAGGTCCCAATTGAGATCTAAGAGGTTGGAATTATTCATTATATGAACCTGAAGCAAAACTAAATTGTTTCAGATTATAATCATTCAGAAAAAATCTTTTCATGCAGGATTTCCTTTTCCAGGTGAAATGAAACTTCCCACAAAATGAATTGTATGGAATAAGATAAAAACCCAGTAATGTTTTCTGAGCCTAGTGTAGCACTTTGTTCCCTTTACAGTTTCTTATGTTAAATCCCACACATGCAATTCCCAGAATGGCAGGAGTACACAGGGATTTAGCTTCCTTTTTCTTTTTTCAACGGATAAATCTTCTTATCATAGAGAGGTATACAGAGTCCTTCAAAAGAGTTAATATAGGCTTATTGAATAGCAGCAAACATTGTAATGATGTCTTTCAAAAAATAACTTATAGGTACACTTCCATTCTCTTTAGACTCCACAGAGGCACAGACATTAGATTTCAAGCTGAGATTTCTATTTTTAGAAAGGCAGTAAGTTCCATTAGCCATTTCTCCACGCTGGCTGTAATTCTGTCCAAGCTGAATGGAACTGAAAGAACAAAGTCACCTCATTCATTAGTTTTTTAGATGTGCATTGTTTAAAATTGCACTGATTTGCTGGGCTTTATTTAGCTTGACTGTAACTTGAATTCAATTGAGTTTTAATGTGAAGACAATAATCAATGTCATGTTTCAAAGCAAGAACAGCATTCACCCATTGTTCCCTTAAGACAAATGTCTTGCTAAATCCTAATAATTGTAAGTTAAATAATTGTAAGTCAGACCTCAGAAACTCATGACAGTGATGCAAATCATAAATAAATAAAAAAGGGGTTTTTTTGTCAGTTTCAAGGACTTTTGGTTTACATACAGACCACATACTTCAAACTCTTTCTCTGTAGGTACCTTAGCTTTGCAATCCCTTCACAAATGGTAAAATTGATCTGAAACTCTCCCATGTTCACTTGACATCAGGAACATAAAATACTTGGTAAGTCTACAGGACATGAAAATTAAAATAAAAAAAATTAAAAATCACTCTGCATCTAATAATGATGTGTGCATTTATTATATGTATATTTAACTACCTGAAAGGAAGGTGTAGAGAAGTGGGGGCCAGTCTATTCGACCAAGTAACAAGTGATAGGACAAGAGGAAATGGCCTCAAGTTGTGCCAAGGGAAGTTTAGATTGGATATGAGGAAGAATTTCTTTACTGAAAGGGTTATCAGGCATTGGAAGGGGTTGCCCAGGGCAGCAGTGGAGTCTCCATCCCTGGAGGTATTTAAGAGTCATCTAGTCATAGTGCTTAGGGACATGGTTTAGTTGGGGACTTGTCAGTGTGAGGTTAACAATTGGCCTGCATGATCTTAAAGTTCTTTGTCAATCTAGGCAATTCTGTGATTCTGTGACTCCTTAGATTCAGTAAAGATGGTATTCTGAATGTTAGTGAATTTGGTGTTTGTTAGGAAATATTGTAATATGCTGTGGCAATTTTAAGCTGACTGCTATCAATAGTTATTGGCATTTCCACTTGTTCTAGTACTAAAATATTGAACAAACTGGGATTTATTTTTTATGTCCTTCCCCATTTTGAGCAGTGTCACAATCACCCTTTCTCCAAGAACAATTAAAAATGGCACACCACTGTTAGGAGTGGAATAGAAAAGGTCATTTTTAATCACCATGATCATATCTGGTTCACACTCTCCTATAAAAATTTAATAATCACTTGGAGTTGGGAGTTTCATTCCTATCTCGTTGCAATAAAATTATCCTGTGACAGCTGACTTTAGAAGGCAAGCTGACTTACATTTCACTTTAGAAGCTAATATATAGTTCAGTTATCAACCTGAAAATTTTGGAGTTAGTGCTCTTTGTGTCAGCCTGAGGAAGTTTCTGCACTTTTATGCACTTTGGTTTCCCATGTATAAAAAGAAATTGTTATTCTTCTACCTCATGGTGTACAAATATGGTCCAGGTTATAATCTTTTCTCATAACACTCTTGGTTTATCTGATAGTGGCAGTATAGATCTGAATGATTCTGCTGCCATCCAAGAGAGCATAATTTTTCTAAATATTTTCACTTTGAACAAAGCAGAGAAGAATATGGTAACTTGTATAAATCCAACAGCTCTGACATCTAGTAAAGAGAGGCGTTTCTTGTTTAATACATATTTTAGTATTAATCATTTGAAACTTGAATTTTATCTTGCATCAAGCTCTTACAATTCATACTTCTGAAATACTCTACAGAATTAATGAAACAGGGGATTGCCAAAATCCACAAAATGACTCATTAAGTTGTATATCCTTCAATATCCTTTAACACTCAAAATTCTTAGGAACCTAAATTGAAAATCTTGAAACGTGAGAGCATGTTTCTTGAGAACATTTCTATTTGGTTAGATGGATTTTGTCTCTGATAATGGCAATCTTATGTGCCTGGGAGGGATATATAGTGATATATATATATCTATATATATATCTATATATAGATATATATATAGGTACATATATTTTTGAGAATTTATTAACCGATATTTTTGAATGTAGAATTGACTATCTAAGTATTCAATAGTCCAAGTGGACTTCTTCATTCTGACTAATTAAGTGTACCAGAATACCAAATGTCAATTATATAACATTCAGAATATCTTGAAGATATTGAAAAGTATTAATGAATTCATCTTCATAAGGTACAGAAACATGAATGTTATATTTAAAATGGAGTAAAAAGTGAAGAAAAGTGACTCATGCAGAAGTTTGGCAGAAAGTAGATGATTCTGTGGTACTGATACAGGAGAGTACACTGTCAGTAGAACACCCCTGGAACTGATCCGGCATTAGAAGAAAAATAGTCAGACCTTATCATGGATCTTGGAGCTTTACCATTATTAGTGTTGTGGTTTCTTAAATAGTTCTTACTTCACTAAAATGCCTTTCTCCTGTTGCTAATTTTTACTCTGATTTCCTAAGGAATAAGTTTGACTCTTTCCTTAATAACTTATTGCTAACTGCAGCCTAATTCAATGGTTGAAGGCTCACAGATATTTTCATGAAATACACAGGAACTTAACCCAGACATGCAGGTTCAAGGAGACCCTATTTGTCTCCCTGCTAGGATTGAAGCACCCCTTATTGCACTATGGCTAAGCCACACTGGGGGCGAACTATTGAAAATGCCTTAAAATCTTTCACTGAGTATTTCCTAAACCTCATGCATACTTTAAGAACAAGGAATTTAAGAAAAAAAAAAATCCAAAGAAATTAAATATCCTTAATTCTATTGTTCACACCCACTCTACCTGCAGAGATATTTTTGTGAGTTTTTGAAGAAAGAGCACGTGGCTAAGACACAGCTCACAGGTGCTACCTGGCACACTAGCATTTGCATTTAGATAATAAATCATGGTGTAGTAATTCTGTGTACAGAAGCCTGTTGCTGGGTTAAACCAAATCAGCTGCCTTGTTCCCTCTCACTATACTGTTCCAATCACTTCTCATTCTATCAGTCAGACATTTGCAGAAAAACCCCAGAGCCATTTTAGTAACCTGAGCAAAGTTATGTTCAGTAGACTTCTCTCAAATGTGATTTCTTTTTAAAGCCATGCACAATTTCAGTCACAACATCCCTTTCAAAAGCTCTTTAATCCATTTCCATATAGTTACTCTTCTTGCTGGGTTTTTGTTTTTGTTTTTCTCCAGCTTTCCTTAGTTCAGAATTCACTGTGTAGCTGCTGATTGTTCTCTGCTAAGGAAGTCCAATTGTGTAGTAAAAAAGTGCATCACTGAATTGAACTACTGATTGCACTGTGAGCAATAGTATTTATTAAAGTTCATTTCTGTGTTACAATAATTAATTAATGAGGCAGTTTCTAGATGAGTAACATCATGCACTGCTCATTCTATGAGCTGTTTACTCACCTTTCTTCTAAGAGGAAGTGTTGATAAAGACAGTTCAGGTGTGTAGGTGTGGGGTTTCCAAGTTGTGTAAGGCAGATGTGGATTTCTATGTGGTCACCAGTCAAAGTGGCTGGTGCACTTACTCATGTGCATCAACAGTGCTGCTGCTTCTTCCTGCACAGTTGTCTCAGGTCTGTGAAAATTATTTGCATTTAATTCTTCATAGTTTTTCTGGCACCTGAACGGTAGTTAGAGCTGAACCACGTAAGTGCAAAAGTACAGGTGTCTCTCTTCCAGTGTGTATCTGGAAGAAGCTTTGAGAGTGTTTCAGAAACCTTTGTTTTTTCCTGCAGACGTGACCAAGTGACATTTCTAGTCACTGCATTTCTTTCTTTCTTGTTTGGTGAAGGCTGGCTTGTGCTTTTGCAGCTATTGCAAATTCTCTAGGGATCCCAAATATTCAGGTGTCCATCTCTTTCTTGCTGTGTGCCAAGGAACTCTTCAGGCTAGTGACAGTGAGCAGAAGACTTTTCTTTTACACAGTACCTTGTTGCAAAGAGCTCCTAAGCTAACCTGAGCATCCTGGCACATTTTAGCTGCCCTGAAGAGTACTGCTGGGTGATGTGAGAACCTTCCTCATTTGATTATCTCAGAATCAGTGTCCTGCAAACCAAGTATAAAGGATGTAGTTGCAAAAATTAAATCCAGGCAGCTGCCAGGAGTGCATGGAAGGTGGCAGCACATCTTTCCTCTCCTCAGCTGGTGGCTACTGTTCCTGGGGCAAGGAGAAGCTGGGCTACTACATGCTCTGAAGGCATGCTCTACATGCCCAGCCAGACTGGGCAGCCTTGCTCTGCCCACCACCAGAAAGAGCAAAGGGCTACTGTCTGAGAGGTGCCCAGCCACTCAGCAGCACGATTAAACACGGTCCTTGTTGGGATATGACCAGAGCACTAGGGGTTGAATACCCCTCACTGTATTAGAAGCACCACAAGAAGAAACTTATACTCTCTCTGTTCTTATACTGGGGAATATGGCATTGATGCAGATGACATTCCTCTGCTTTCCAGTAATGAGTAAAAAATAGATGTTTTAATGGGGACATCTTTCTCCCCCCTCTAGTCTGTAGTAACAGTTACATTATTTCTTTAAAAAGGATGCATTTGGCAACCAACTTTTAAAATAAGTATTTCTAAATATAAATATAACTTCTAAAATTAATAAGAGAACAAAGTATGCTAAAGAGGGATCACTCTATATATACTCTGCTTCTTATGTTTATTCCTAATGCACCTGTACTAATTCCTGCCAAGGACAGGATGCTGCACTAGCCAATCTTTCGGGTCCATTAAGAACATAAAAAAAAATAGCACATGGGATAGTTAAGTGATCTTCCATTATGCCTTTCCTATGGCTAAGAGAAACACATGCATTCAACCTAAGCATTATTTTCTTTTTATACTTATTAAAGTTGCATTACTCTTTTGAATAAAACATGAGTGGGAAAAAATGTCTTGGATTGTGCCATTTTCTGCAGAATGAAACACAAGTCAAATTATGTCAGTGAATAATATTCTAAAGGTTTTGAACAAAAGTGAAACATTATTCTTCCTATTTAAAAAAAAATATGCATGAAGCTCTTTGTTTCTGAAATGAAAATACCATCAGGACAAACACATGAGAGGTACAGAAACAGAATTCACATTCAAAAAGCAGTAGTTGCCTGCAGGCTGTTAAGATAAGGAAACAATGTGTTTCCAGCTGAGTGACCATACTTGTGATCCTTTAGGCAAGCAGAACTTACAGGTCATTCCAGCCTACATTCCAATAAAAAAACAGCAAAACATGATGTCAAAACTGAGGAGTCACAGATGCCTTTAGCTCAGCACAGGAGCAAATTCAAATGGGACTGACAGTAATGGAGAATATTGCTTTAGACCTCAGGGATGTTTATTTCAAAGAAAAGTCTTTTTGAGAACATTTGAGATGGCAGTATGATTCATGAGTTACACTGTACAAGCACTATGCGGTACTGCACAAGAAATGTTATCAAGCTTTCAGAACTACAAACTGATAGGAGCTAAAAAGACAGAACTGAGCAGCTGGGAATACGTACCGGAGATCAAGGAATAAAATCTTGATTTGAAACTATACATAAGATACCTGTAAAGTGCACAAATCTTAGTGGAAAAGCAATGCAGGAAGTGAGTATTTCCTACAATGACACTAGTGATCCAATGTAGCCTACTGGTATTAAGCTGTGTGCTCTTTTATATCTTTTTTTTTTTTGGTAGAATTTTGCTCAGAATCAAAGAAAATAAGCTGAAAATCATCTCATTTTTCATCCCCCATTTGAGGAAAGACTGACTGTATCTAAACTGGTCCTGTCAGATCTCTGGTTAGTTCTTAAAACCTGCAGAGGAAGAGGTTGCACATTATCCCTAAGCAATCTACTCCGGTAATTGCCTGTCTTTCCCATTAGAGGCTTTTCCACCTGCCTGAGGTACACCTTCATTGCTGCAATTCTAGTCCATACTACTTGTCTATTTCACAGAAGGCATGAAAAAAGTTTATACCTTTCCTTTTTTTCAGCAGATTTTTAAGCTTGTCAAGCGTGTCATGTTGCCCCACAATTTTCTTTTCTCTTGACAAACCAAATCACATGGACATGTTTCCATATTTACTGCCTCCCTGCTAACTCTTGTGGGCTAATTTTTTTTATGTGTAACATTCACAATTGGAAACAGTAGTCCTGTTGGAGTCTGTATTAGTGCTGAGTAGAGCAGAATGATTACTTCCTGTGATTCACTTTAAACAATTCTGGTTTATCTTTCAGTATTTCAGTAACACTATTTAATTATGATTGCTTTGTAAACAATTATTACCCAAGTTCTTTGTTGCACTAATGCTACGTGCTTTTGATTGCTATGTGTAACTGATTTTTGATTGCCCCTATTTCCTCTCTAGGACTGCCATTTATTCTTCTTGTTTTTTTGTTTTTCTGACAGTTTCTTGCATTTGTCAAGATGTTTCATTCTCATCTTCCTCTTACAGTAGGCTTACAGCCCCTCCTCACTTCTTGCACACTTAATGCATAGTCTTTTGTTTAGGTCTCTAATGAAAATATTTATGATTCTGGAATGCACAAAGTCCTCCTATAATGCTTAATTAATACTTTAAATTTTGATCTCTTGAAATTTTTTTTCTCCAATTACCTATCCATTTTGTGATAAGCTACTCGTGTACTTTTGGAGGAAGTCAAGTGGACAGGATCAAAAGCCTCATTCAAATCGAAATAACTGTTTTCATCCAACTACCAGGTTTATTGTCATGTGATAGATATTGAAATGATTCAACAGGATTTCTTTTTGACAAACCCATACTGACTATTGCTTATAATTTTGGTATCTTCTAGATGATGAGTAGACTTTTTCTTTTTTTTTTT
>NW_010320497.1:0-2147 GCF_000700745.2 Antrostomus carolinensis
ATTATTATTATTAAAGTTGTCCATTGAGGCAACATTTGCACTCCAAATTCATCAAGTAAAATTTGAAGTGTTCACCTTTTCCTCTGCTTTATTCTCTCCTGTTTCTATGACTTGGGCTAAAGAAAATGATAGAACGAGGGGAAATGGCCTCAAGTTGCATCAGGAGAGGGTTAGGTTGGACATGAGGAAAAAAACTTCTCCACCAAAAGAGCTGTCAAGCATTGGAACAGGCTTTCCAGATGGTGGAGTCACCTTCCCTGGTGGGATTTAAAAGATGGGTAGATGAGGTGCTGAGGGACATGGTTTAGAGGTGGAATTGGTGGTGTTGGGTTTATGGTTGGACTTGATGATCTTAAAGGTCTTTTCCAACCACTACGATTCTGCGAGATATCTGTGAGGGTATGTCCATGTTTCTGCCAAGAGCAGCTTCTCTGCTTCCTCATGTCTGACAGAAGGAGAATCGTAAAAGTTGGTAAAGTCCTACCAAGCTCCTCTTTGTCTCTAGCAACATGACTTTGAGCAGCCAAAGTCCACAGCAGATGTGGTTTGGGATAAAAACAGTTCTTCTGGCAAAGACCAAGCTTAAGGCAACAACCTGCTCTTGGTAGGACCATACTGCACTATAGCAAAGCCCAAAACGTGGTCATCTCCTTCCTCCAAAGCTAATTATTTTTTAAATCAAATGAGTCTTCCTAGGTGGCATGGTCTCAGCTGATTCAGTAGCGCTCTGCTGGGATAGTCCTTCAGGGCAAAGATGGCTTCCTCCAAGATGGACAGAGGTTGCTGGAGCAGCACATCAACACCGACTCCATAATCACAGAATCACAGGATGTCAGGGATTGGAAGGGACCTCAAAAGATCATCCAGTCCAATCCCCCTGCCAGAGCAGGAACCTCAATGAGATCACACAGGAAGGTGGCCAGGCGGGTCTTGAATGTCTCCAGAGAAGGAGACTCCACACCCTCCCTGGGCAGCCTGTCCCAGGGCTCTGGCACCCTCACTGGAAAGAAGTTTCTTCTCAAGTTCAAGCAGAACCTCCTGTGTTCCAGCTCACACCCATTGCCCCTTGTCCTACCTTTGGGCATCACTGAGAAGAGCCTGGCTCCATCCTCCTGACATTCACCCTTTACATATTTATAACCATTAATGAGGTCACCCCTCAGTCTCCTCTTCTCCAAGCTAAAGAGCCCCAGCTCCCTCAGCCTTTCCTCAGCAGGGAGATGCTCCACTCCCTTCATCATCTTGGTGGCTCTGTGCTGGACTCTCTCCAGCAGTTCCCTGTCCTTCCTGAACTGTGGGGCCCAGAACTGGACACAATATTCCAGATGTGGCCTCACCAGGGCAGAGTAGAGGGGGAGGAGAACCTCTCTTGACCTACTAACCACACCCCTTTAATAAGACCCCTGGACATGATTTTTTTGCCTCTGCCATCCCTTAGATCAGACAAATTGTACTTTTTTCATTGTCTACATCAGATCTCTTGGTAGATCAGCCAAAAAACCCCGAAACCACCCCACATTTTCTCACTTTCCTGTGGTTATTTGTTGCTGCTGTGCACTCTCATATCCCCCTCCAACCCTACTTGTATATTTCTGTGGAACTCAAAGAAATTCACGTACAGAACTTTCCTCTACCCATTTAATTTGATGATGAATGGCCCTAAATAAAGAGAAGATGATGATCAGCAGAAGACACTTCAACGTAATCATCTTTTTCAATCAGCCTAATTGCACAGCTACAACAACTCGAGCCCAAGAAAACGAAGTTGCCAAATATTTTAGCTGGAGAAGCAGAGGAAATAGAGATAAATGTGAGGTAGGTTGTGATTCTGTTTGCCAAGATGACGCTCTAAAGGACTCTTCTTCAGCGTACTCCACCGCGGCGCATGGATACGTCGTGACCTCAAGGTTCTATGGTGCTTAAGAAGCTTGGTAGCTCCATAGGAGATTGTGAAATGTTATTGATTTATTTATTTATTATATTTAGCCCACACTGAAACATCTTAGCAGGAGTCTAAACACATGGGGAAATTTAATCAAGATATCGGAGATTTCAAGAAATTAACCTTACATTCCCGACTTTATTATTTTTTTCAATTAAAAAATTAATTTATTAAATTAAATTAATTTATTAATGAAATTAAATTA
>NW_010320498.1:0-1210 GCF_000700745.2 Antrostomus carolinensis
GGGCAGCACAGCCAGGAGCTGAGCAGCCAGCCCCACCACCGCCGACCAAGCAGCTAGAAATCAGGAGGTGGCAGTGACGGCAGTAGCCTACCTCTGTTGTCTGGTCTCCCACCCTTAGGAAAACCCTCAGCTCCTCTTTTCAAGCACCTCCTTAAAGCCACAAAGTCCCCTCTCAGCACGGGGAGATAGGGGAGATAAAAGCCCAGCTTCTCCTGTAACCAGCCGTGGGCCTGAGGCTTCAAAAAAAAGATGAAAGTAGCACGTGCCTGCCAGAAAAGTAAGAGTTAGCCATCAGCCATAGTCACTCCTTGGGAAGAAACTCGTCCAGGGCCAAGCAGCCTCCTCCATGGGGAGACACTGAGGGGCAGCCCCTTTCCCTTGGCAATCCCTTTCCAGTTCCCCACTGGAGAGGGCCTGGGCTCCCACCCTTCTCTGCTTCTTCTTCCTCAGGGTACAATGGGGCAATCCCTGGTTGGGTCTTATTCCATGTACCTTTCCTTACAGGAATAATTCCCCACAGGAATAAAGTCTTGCTCTCCCATCCACGTCAGGGGACCCTCCCCCATCCCTCATGCCCTTCCTTGCCTTCCTTCCCTCCCTTCTCTAGGGAGGGTTATTCCCAGGCAGCAAAGATGCCAACCCCACACCCCAGTGGGAAGTGGGCAGCCCTCTGGGGTGGCCAGGGCCAGACCCCCAGGCTCATGGCTGGGCAAGCAGGAGCAGTAGGCTCCCTGGCCGAGTCTCTCCCTCTGGCAGCATCTCAGTCTCCCTCTTTGTTCACTGGAGCTGTCCCCCAGGACTGAAGCCTCAGGGGAGCAGGAGAAGGGGAAGGTGGTGAATTTCCACCAGCCCAACAGAACAACCTGCAGGCAGGTCAGCATGTGCAACATGCATGCAGGTGGGAGACCTCGTGCTTGAAGCTGAATGGGGAGCACTGTCTGAGCATCTCTACAGGGAAGAGAGAGGGAGGGAGAGAGGGAGGGAGGAATCTTGAATGCAGCGTTTGCAAAATTAGCTGGCAGTAAATAGCTGGAGGATAGACAGCGTCTCTGTACGTGAGGCACAGCACGGAGAGCTGCACCTGAGCGAGGCTGGGCCGCTGCTCGCTCTGGCATCACACGTCACTTACTGATGCGGCTTCCCCAGCCCGCGCTCCTTCTGCACCAGCTCCCCCGCCTCTGCCCAGAAAAAGCAGCGGGAAAAATGGGTT
>NW_010320498.1:1253-1870 GCF_000700745.2 Antrostomus carolinensis
CCAGTGCAGCCACAAAGCAGAGAGCCAGGAGAGGCATAACTGAACTCGATTCAAGGTCCAACTTGTGCCTGCCCTGGTTCCAGGGGGCATTCAGCAACCCAAACCTCCTGATCCCCTTTTCCTGCTGGGGACCCACACCCCCATGAGCTCAGCCTCTCCCCACACCCCTGCTCAGGCGCTTTCTTCCCCAAGCAACGGCAGCCGTGTTGCCAACACTCCCTGCTTGCAAGTGTCGCTCTCACTATCCGAGTCTCTTTGTTCCCCTTGCAGGGCAGCTTTCCTCTGTGTTTCGCAGCAAGAGGCTGAGGCCCAGCTCAACTCATCTCACCTGGGGTGCTCCAGGCCGGGAGACCACCTCCTCTCCTTCTCCTGCTGTGAAAGTCCAGGCAAAATTCACACAGGCACCTGAAAAATGTGACCCCATTCCTACGTGCAAAAGGAGTAGAAGCCATCCTTCCTCTATAGAAAGGCGCACTCAGGGCTACAGGTTAAAGCAAAACCAGACAATTATTTGCAATTTCCCAAGGTTTCCTCCCCAGGCCCACTGGGTTTGCTGGTCCCAGGGGGCTGAGCAGCCGTCCGGCGCCCCGTGCTCCGCCGGCACCCGCCTGACACCG
>NW_010320499.1:0-8727 GCF_000700745.2 Antrostomus carolinensis
GTCATGTGGGACGGTGTCAAACGCCTTGCATTTTTCATATTTAAAACTAATTTTATTTCAGAATGTTATTTTTATAAATCTGTCACTTTCTCCAGTTAAAAAAGCAGAAATAGTTGCTTTTTATCATCAGTTTTAAAAATGGACATGGTTAATTGCAGGTTTACACACAACAAAATACCATAGTCCCTGTAAACTCCATTGTGTTGACCTATTCCAATGCTTTGATCTTACTGTTGTTTTTTTACCTACTTCTAATGCCAGTGATTTCAGCAAGAGTGACTAGCTCTCAGCTATATGTAAAAATAGAACAAAGACAGAAGATACAGGATGCCAGTGTCAAACAGATTTTTTTTCTGCACCTTAATACCTAAAGATTGACTATAATATTAGAAGAAAGGGATATAGATTTCTACAGATATTTGGAGTATTGGATATATTGACTTAACCTTTTAGCCATCTGGTAGCTAGAAGTAGGACTATTCAAATTTCTATGCATAATAGAAGTACAGATGCAAATTTTGCAGACAAAAAATATCCACAAAAGCAAGTCTCATCCTTTTGGAAATTTACCTCTTCCTGTGCATTTGTTCCACTACAGAATGTCTTGAGTCAAGCTTATGCTGTCAGTGCTTGAGAATTATCCATTGGCCACCAGCAAGATGTCCCATTTTAAAAAAAAAAAAAAAAAAAAAAAAAAAAAGTAACAAATAATCATCATAGCTGTAAGTCAGAGGGACCTTTTACTGAAGAAATAGCTTTTCCTCTTCTATTTGACTAATCAAATTTGCATGTCCTGCAGTCCCACTCATGCACAGGTCCCATACCCAATGTGAGATCTCTATTAAATTCTGCCTGCCACCTTCTCTGGCATGTGGAAACTCCATGTGAATCCCTATGGCTGTTAGCAAAGCTTTTATCATGTCCATACAGTGCTTGCTCAGTGATATTTCTCACCTGGAGTGTTATATCTGCCCTACCCAACACTATTTCTGCCAAAATTCCCTTCCCATTCATTCCATGAATACCCACCAGTCATCCCCTCATGTGCCTGTGTCTTCCTCTGAAGGCTAAATGCTTGCCAGGTGAGTGACACGTCATTTTACAGGAGAAAAGAGGAAGCAATAACATGCATCCTTTGGTTACAGGGTGACTATGGAAAAGGTCATGTATACGTCAGTGGCTAGAAGCCCTGTTGTCTTCATTATTTCAGTGTGGCTGTGTTGAATTGTAATCACTGTGTGATAATTCTGGAATTTATTCCAATTGATTTTGTGTAACTAGAATAACGTCTCATTATGTTGTATAATACTCCACAAAGAAAGACCGTGCGATAAAATAGTGCTTTAGTCAATGGTGTCCTACATGATAAGAGTTCTCCTGTGAGAGGCATTGTCCCATTGGTTTCTTCAGTGTCTGGCTTTTTTTTCTTTCATTTATTACTATTTTGTTATGATAGTAACAGAGATGTTGCATTTCAAATTCGTTATCATTGTTGTTTCTCAACATTTCCCAAATGAAACCATGGTGAGATAGAGTGCCATGCTTACATTTCCATCATAATAATTTTCTCCAAGGAAACTGATAGGTTTCAAATTTATGTTGATAATGAGGGTACTATTTGTCTACAGCTGTCTTGGTAAGTCTTTTTTCTATCTTTTTTTTTTTCCTCTTTTTTTCTTTGGGTTTTTCTTTCCTTTTTTCAGCACAACAGTCTTTGTGCTTTCCAGGTCACTGAAAATGGGACAGAATGCTCTGAGCTATGTGCCCTACTGAGTGGAACTGTTATGTTCACATGCACTCATGCTCCCTTTGTAAAGAAATAAAAATGCAATTAGGAAAATGCAGAAGTGAATTGTATTATTCTATGCTCTAACTCTGACAAAACAAACACATTACAGCCCTCCTCTGTATTTGAAGTATTTCACAGATGTGGTCAGGTGCTGATAATTCCATTTGGCTATGGCATTTAATCATATTTATTGCACTACAATATTAATGTTTATATGAAGCTGTTCTGTTCATGCAATGACACTTTAATGTAGTAGTATTGTCCAAAAAAGCCTTATTTCTTTATGGATGATTTCTCTGCATAAACAATATTTTTTCTTGTGTTATTATACTATTTCTAATATTTAAAAAAAGGTAGAAGTTTTATAAAACCACATAACAGCACTGAAATAATCAGAATGAATTGCAAAATCTGTATTATTTTAAAGGATCTCAAAGAGCAATGTATGCTTTGCACAGAAATACAGTGAATGCTGGCTGGCCTGAGAGGCAACACAGAAGAAAAGCTGAGGTGAGAGAAATCTTTGCTACAAAGACATGATTTTTATAAATATGTAAAAAAGGAAGTCTCTTACTATAACAAGAATAGAGATGGGGACCTCACCCTGTCTTGAGCATCACTTAGTAGTTTTTCCCATCTGCTGCTTTGTGAGATGACTACCCTAAGACTGATGGATTCTAGAGCAAAAGAGAGACAGAAAAGGCAAAGATTCAAATATTTCAATAAAATGCACTTTTAGGGGAAGGGAAGGGAAGGGAAGGGAAGGGAAGGGAAGGGAAGGGGAACCATTAAAGACATATAAACTTCACCTGTAACAGGCAGTTCTAGTGAAAATGTAAAATAACATGCAATTCCAGAATAACTTCCACATACTTAAGCATTGGTAACTATCAAAAATAATGCTTTTTTTTCCGAGGAAGGGAAGGGAAGGGAAGGGAAGGGAAGGGAAGGGAAGGGAAGGGAAGGGGAACCATTAAAGACATATAGACTTCACCTGTAACAGGCTGAAAAATACAGTGAAAAATTTTGTTTTCTTGGGACATCACAATTTTTGCAGCTATGGCAAAAATTTTGCAATATACTTACAGTTTTTTTTCTCTTACTGTATCTGTTCATAGTTTCAATAGAGTAATTTATGTTGAATATTGATTCAGAATCATCCATACAGTGTCTGACAAAAGCTCTTCTTGGGGGACAGTCTTCATAAAGCAAATGTAGGTAATTTTCTGAAAATCTTACTTTTTAATCTGAGCATTCAAAAACTAAGTAATTGCATAAATTTGATATTTTTTTTTTTTTTTTTCAAATATAGGTCAATGGTTTGCAGCCCAGAAGGCCAACCGTATCCTGGGCTGCATCAAGAGAAGCGTGGCCAACAGGTTGAGGGAGCTGATTCTCCCCCTCTTCTCCGCTCTTGTAAGGGCCCACCTGGAGCCCCCAACACAAGAGAGACCTGGAACAGCTAGAACAAGTCCAGAGGAGGCCACCAAGATGATCCGAGGGCTGGAGCACCTCTCCTATGAAGACAGGCTGAGAGAGTTGGGGCTGTTCAGCCTGGAGAAGAGAAGGCTCCAGGGAGATCTTATAGCAGTCTTCCAGTGCCTGAAGGGGCCTACACGAAAGCTGGGGAAGGACTTTTCATAAGGGCAGTTAATGACAAAACAAGGGGAAATGGGTTTAAGCTGAAAGAGGGTAGGTTTAGATTAGATATTAGGAAGAAGTTTTTCACTGTGAGGGTGGTCAGACACAGGCACAGGTTGCCCAAGGAAGTTGTGGATGCCCCCTCCCTGGAAGTGTTTAAGGCCAGGCTGGATGAGGCTTTGAGCAACCTGGTCTAGTGGAAGGTGTCCCTGCTGATGGCAGGGGGGTTGAAACTAGATGATCTTCAAGGTCCTTTCCAACCCAAACCATTTTATGATTCTATAACATCCTGGATGCGTTACTTGTTTTCTTCCTTCTTCTGCCCAGTAGTGTGCTGTTGGAAATAGATAAACTGACTCGACTGTTGGAAAAGTCAGTTATGCAGAATATAACCAAAACTGATAAAAACAACCCAGCTGCATGTCCTGTATCACAGAAAGAGGCATGAGCCCAGCTTTGCAAAGTTTCAAAGACTTAGACTGGATCCAGGCCCAGCATGTTTGCATGGGTCCATTTTTAGGAATGGACGGGTCACTCATTTAAATGCTTTACTGGAGCAGTACCAGAGGGTTGAGTACTTTGCAGTATTAAGATTTATGTGCTATTCACCACCTCTCTGGTTCCCTCGACTTTGGAGCATGTTTTCACACCCAATTCAGAAGCACTAACATCATTACCTCTAGAATCTGAATTTTAACTCACACATTGAACCTGTTAAGCATAGGAAATAAGACCAGATATCAGGCTCAGGTAGTGCCTCTGATGGGTTCCAGAAGTATATATTCTGAAGTAAATATACACGTGACCAGTGTGTCAAGAGAACTTTATCAAGTTGGAACACTGAAAAGTAGCAAAACAAGTAATCAAATGTTATTAATTATCATGGACTATCTTCTACAGAGGGTATATTTTATCAGCTGCTGGGAATCTTTGATGTTTAACCTGACTTTTAGGACAAACTGCCTAAGTTTTAATTCTAGGCACGCTTCAGTTTCTAAAGTTCTCCCCAGGCACTTCAATGCAGAATCTCTTTGATTCACTGCAAAATGAAGTTTGACATATCTTATTATGAAGAAATATTTCATTTGAAAATGTACAGAGTAGCTCTAGGAAAACAACAGTAAACTCAGAAAACCTTGTCAACAGTGCAGGCCTTCTACAAGTGCAACTGACAAAACCAAAATAATATTTCCCATTAACAATGAAGTTTGCAAATAGCTGTGAATGGAACCTGTGAAAGTACTCTTGCTATAAGATCATTAGTCAGAAAATGTTGAGAATTTAAAAATTTGCTATGCTGTCCTGAGAGCACTTACAGAGAATTCAATGGTCTGACTCATTGTTAATAACTCTCTCACCTCTCTCTGTTGCTGTGAGAGAAACATAGGCCAAGTATTTATGCAGAGGGTCTTGTGGTACCAGTTCCTCTGAGTCAAAGTAGAAGACGTTTCACAAGTGAAGTGACGGAATCCCAGGTTCCATGGGACTGTCAAAGCCTTATATCAGTTTTGTCCTTCTCAGCACAATATTACAATTTATGTGAAATCAGTGGAGTAATGCCCATTTACAAAAGGCTGGAGTTTAGTTCTGCAGCTTTCCCGCCCACAAACATTTTCTTTGCCATTCATTGTTCTCCTCTTTCATTCACATCTACAATGGCATCTTGTACACCCAGACATGGATGATATTACACAAGCTATAAATCAAATTGTTGATTGACTCGAGTGCTTTACGTTTACTGAGAATTCCCTGGGATGTCATTTCCTCCCATAGAAGACTGCAAAATACATTCCCTGTTTAGCTCAACCTGTTGAGACTATTTCACTGAATAGGCTGGTGGAGGGCAGGGAGGGGGGAAGGCAGTAAATGAAGAAATAGACCCTCTTTACTCATATATGCTTTTATTTGTTAAATTTATCAGACAAACCTGTCAGCCCTTTTAGAGTGGAAAGGTCATTAACAGTGAGTGCAGGGGCGCACGGGATACTGGAAACAAGTTAAACCCTCATGGCTTTTGCATCATCCTCAGTACCACTGTGTCCTCCTAGCTCTGTTGCGGCTTACTCATGCTTGGGAGGCATCTCAGTTATAACCAGCTGGAGGGAAAGAAGCTGGCAGCCTCACCACCTCAACCTGCTCCTATGAAAGCTCCAGGAATGTTTAGGAGAGAAGAGCACAGACCCTGCTGTCACTCCTAAGGGGTCATTTCCATCTACAGCTTTTTCCCCCTTTTTAAAAAAAAAAATCTCCCTATCCATTTTATGTCTAAAAAAAGGCTGTATTTTGCAAACCTCACTGTTTTGTTGTGAGCCATGACTGACATGGTGAGACAAATCAATGCCTTCAACAGACAGACACTGAGAAGGACTTGCTAGCTGTATGAGCAGCCTGTCTGACCGAGAGCTGCATTTGTGTAACAGAGACGGTGTAAAACAGAGTCAGCACCAGAAACAGAAACATTTTCCCTTTCACTTTTTTGTTTTCCTTGGGTGCATTTTTTGTTGTCTACATAAGAAAGATAATCCAGCAACAAGAAAAGCCCCAAATTTTCTCTTCCTCCCACAAAGGACTCAAGATGATTTTTTGTGCTCTACAACATACTGTCCTATGGGGGAGGGGTGGGGTGGGGAAGGTTTATACACTTTGGAATGAACATGAACTTAAATGCAAATTTTCCTTAACTGAATGATCAGAACGTAGTAGGTTCATTGCAATATTCCTTTTAATGTTTCATAGTGTGGGGGATGAGATGCATTTCACTGTGCAAGCCAAGGTGTCTCATAGTATACAGTCATTACAAGGAAAGGCAACCAGTACTGCTCCTCTCAGGCACGGTGTGTGTGCACAGCCTAGCAAACGGGATGACTGCACTGTGCTGCCAACTGGCCTGACCACAACCATTGATTCACTGGAGCTCCACTTAGATAGTAGCCTA
This sequence comes from Antrostomus carolinensis, assembly GCF_000700745.2. Classification (NCBI taxonomy): domain Eukaryota; kingdom Metazoa; phylum Chordata; class Aves; order Caprimulgiformes; family Caprimulgidae; genus Antrostomus; species Antrostomus carolinensis. The sequence continues at coordinate 6,366 of NW_010320499.1, forward strand.
TCAATCAACTTACCTGCCAATTGGATAGAAATATTTTGAATGTTCTTACAGCTCCAGCACAAATACTACAAGCCTAGATTCTTTTAATATTATATGCAGCTGCCTTAACAGTCTCATGGAAATATAACATTTTTTTTCTTTTTCTCGCTCACTTTCATGCATGTAAATGAGGATGTGAGGGTGGGCAGATACAGAGAGCTTTCAGTTACCTCATATTCTAACTTCTTGGCAGTAAAGTCATTCAGAAACACAGTGTCATGCAGGTAACAGTCACTTTGAAAGAAATTTTAAAAAGCCTTTTTCATGTGATGGCATCTCCTTCATAGGAGGAGACTTAATTACTTTACTGGCTCTGTGCAAATAGACAGATAAAAGTGTAAAATGTTGCAACCTAACAAGGGGACCAAGAGGTAATAGTAGGAAGAAGAAAGGTGAGGAGATAAACAGTGGTTTTGTTGTTTACAAGGAAATCCATACAAATCTTTGGAAAAACATTCTGAATAACTGGCCTTTAAATCACCATAGCTAGTAGTCATTCAGCAATCTAAAAAAAAAAAAAAAATAGGTATTTTTGACCAGGCATTAAATTAATAAGATTTAATACAATAGATGTTGCCACCTGCTCCATCTACAACTGTATTAATAACAAAGTGCAGAGAGATGCCGTGACCTCCATCTGCAGCAGTACATTGGAGAATTCAGGAGTTCTCTGCTGCTTGTAAATGCTCGGTTTTTCTTTGGAGATGCACAGGTAAATAATATTTGTAGGAACGGATAGAAGCAGTTCATCAAGATAGTGTTCTTACGTTTCTGACATGTCAAAAACATCTACTTCCTTCTTAAATAAACCACTGAATGAATATTCTCATACAGCACTCCTGAAGCATACAATACAGCTTCACTAAAAGCCTTCCACTGCCCTCCAGATACACTTAAGAAAATAACTCTAAATGGAAGGGTGATACACACAATGGCTAAAGGGAATGCAATCACATTCAGAGAAGATGAAGAAATCATAAGCAGCCACCTGCATTTCTGGAAAGTCCTTGGGCTCTTGCTATTGGTAATTCTAGCAAAACACAGGATACACCCATGTCTGCTCCCAAGGCTTTCAGGTTGAACCACAGGCTCTAGCTTGAATTGCTATTGTGAGAATGGCCTCCCTCTGCAAAAGTGGTTGCTTAGGACTAGGAAAGACTATTAGAAATAAGTAGTAGCCAGGCAATTCTTCCACAGGAACTGAAGTGAAACTTTCTGAAGCATTAAAAAACAAAACAGAGGAACTACAGGAGAGCTAAGGGATGGATCCCCAAGACTGTCTTCTGTGCATGCCAGGGTATCCCAGTAGACCAACCCCAGCTGTTTGCATAGAGACCTCCAGTTCAGATTTCGCTCGCACCATGGGATGGAGGGAAAATTTCTGTTCTGAGACCACTGTTTGAAATAAGAATGGAAACAGCGGGTCATGACTAAGGTTGTTTGATACCATCTTTCAGAAAAAAATAGAAAGCACTTTGGCAGTCAGAAGCAGGAGAACATGATTAACCTTGTACTAGGTTATTAGTGGGAATATGTATTGACATTGATCTAATTGCACTCTGGTTCTACAACTCCTTAATCTCAAATTGTCTTCCTTCTAGAAAGTTTAAATAAAAATAATTTACCTACTTCTTATATTCCAGTTGTGTTAGTTTCCACCTTTGAGATAAACTCTTAAAAATTATGCTTTTTGTCTTTGCTTTTCACCTATAACTATTAGCACAGGTAGATTCCCACACTGGGCAAATGGACTGTCCCCTAACTTGGTGGTGGCTGAGTACTGTAAGCGTCCCAGGGAACTCTCTCCTAATCCTCACAGCTGCAGTGCTGCTGATCACAACTCTCCCAACTAGTTTTGCTCCATAATATCTTGACTATTTGACCCTTGAGTTCCACAACAAAGCCTGAACTGAAACATCAAATAACATATTCTTAAAACACCAACATGTCAAATTCTTCATGAAGGACATATAGGTCAGTGGTAAATTTTTAAAAACCCTTTAGTTTTTCTACGAATAAGACCTGGATTTTTCAAGTGTGTAAAATACTAGAGTAAAGGCTCTTTCTAGGGTCTTTGTCTCCTGTAGAGTTACTACCTCCTCAATAAGAAAAAAAGGTGCTCTTGTTTAAGGCTAAGGGGGGCATACTGAGCTTCCCATCCCCTCTGTTAAATGTTCTGCCTTTCTTTCCCTGAAAAATCCTGTTGAAAGGAGTGTATTTCTTAGAGAGAAATTCAGAGAGAAGGACTAGAATAGCTTCCTGCAGGCAGTTGCCAGGTTGATATATCAAAGCGATATTGCTTTCTGAATTGAGTGGCACCAAT
>NW_010320499.1:8758-28719 GCF_000700745.2 Antrostomus carolinensis
TGCCAGTTGTCAGGAATCTAAATGAAAGTTTCAGCTATACTTGTATTCTTAAAGTGCCTATTGGATCGAGGAGGGGAATAGGAAGGGGGATGAGCTTTGCTGGCAGTGTCAAGGAAAGGGTGACATAGAAAGAAAAATGTGGTGAAGCACAGAGCACCTGGATTCTGCTCCCGGTGCAAGAGTCAGAGGACTGAAGTCATTGCATGAAATGGATGTTGTATCTGCACCCTCCATAATTCCAAGTCCTGTTAACTATCTTTCTGAAGAGAAAGTGAAGATTCTTCTAAGCCTGTCACATTTGTCATCTGACATCCTACTGAACTGCCTCTCCGGACACCAGTCCAAATATAGATCCCTGAAAACCGTGCTTGGCTGCTGCGTGATTCTGTCAATGCCTGAAATCTGTAGACACTTGATTTTTTAATGAACAAAGTTCCTCAATTCTTACTGAGATTATGACAGAAACTCCCTCAGAGCCTGCAGACCTGGAGCCCTTCCCTTCACCCTGCCCCAGTGCTGGTCCGGCAGTGGGCTCAGCCACAGCACCCATCTGCAGAGCGTGGGGCTGAGGGAGCTTGATTCCACCTTCCTGGGAAACTTCTCTGGTGTCCAGGTTGTCACTATAGGCACGGCTATTTTGTCCGTCCTGTTGAAGCTGTTTCCCTCACATTACTGAGGTGTGACTAGTGTGAGGATAAGGACTTTCAGATGAAGTCAGAGACAGAGGATCAGGCTCTGGTTTCTACTTCCAGGGATTTTTCAGAATACTGTCGTATTAAGACTGCTCAACACAGAGAAATACTTTTTGAGGAAGGACAAAACCCTGGTTGCCCCAGTGTCCTGAAGGAGTGCCCACAGCACCACAAGGTGCATGTTGGAAATTCCAAGGTATTGTCACTGTCAGTGCTATGACATCAGAGACCTTTTGCAGATCTAGGGCTGAATAAGATAACTGATGTAATGAAATAGATCACCCTTCTTTGAGGGAACTACAGGTCCTGGGATCAGTGCTATTTTAATCAAATTTTGGTATATGAGTTGTATTTTAATTGAGTTTCTTTTTTTTTTTTTTTTTTTTGATACTCTGCACTGTAAAGATGAGATAAACCATTATATCCATGAAGTACCTGTGACTAGTGAATAAGGTCACAGTGTTGATTCAGTTTTCTGCATACATGGCTATGACTCACCAGGCAGAGAAATCTCTCAGACCATAGCAGTACAGGCATCAAAAACAGGTAAAGCTTGTCTTTTCTGAACTGCACAAATGAGCCTTCATTCCCCAAAATCTTAGCCTGGTATAGTATTTATTGAGAGGATTGTAGAGTCTCAGCTTCATTCCTGTCCTTGTACTCCTGTGCTGTAGATCTGTCATTCCCACCTAACTTGCATAAATGTCTGGAAAGCCATTCTCCTGCTGAGCAAAAATCTCACTCCCTACTAAAAAGGGCAAAGTGATAGTGTATGTGGCTTTACAATTCCTGATCTGTACTTTCTAGGGGAGTAAGACATAACAACCCCTGGAAAAAAAAAAAAAATGGAGATCAGAGGAGGGGCGGGTCCCTGGCCAGAAGGGATTCTTCCTTAAATTCCGTGAGTTGGAAGTATCTGTGATTCATCCAGCTATTGTAGACACACAATTAAATATTCTTCCTTTAATAACATTTGGGTTTTACCCTCTTAAATCACGCAAAATTGAAACTAAAATCTCTAAAAAATAAAACACCTTTTAAAATAAAAGTAACTTAGAATGAGATTTAAAATAAGTATTCTAAAAATGCAGTCATCTTCTCTCTCATTTACTTCTTCCAGTAATAAAAATGATAAATTATTATGTCTGTGGAGTGGGATTAAATGGACATTTTACAGAGTTTCTTTGCCTGGAAAAGGATCAGATAAAGGTAGTACAGGTCTGATTTCTCAATTTATCTGAGCATGATCTCAAAATATGATAGCCACTGAAAAGGGGATAAACAGTTTAAAAGGATATGTAATATTGACTTCAGAAATGGATTTAGGTTAATCAGATATGACTGCAGAATTTCCTTCTGTCTGTCCCTTTGGGGAGTGCTCTGCTGTAGTACTGAAGATTCATGGCAGATCTCATACTTAGGCTCTTCAGGCTGTTTTGTCCTCCTGGATGTTGTCAATTGCATTTGCACTTCTTTTTATTCTCAGCATTTTGCACCCTGGTGTCCACTGAGGAACAGATTCTTGTGTACACATCCTGTGGCATTGCTACAGGCAGATGGTTTCTATCCTAGTGCATCACTGTCTGTCCCAGAATCCCAGATTACTTTTTTAAAGGACTTTGCTTAATGTTTGCTATGCCTTCAGTAGAATGATTTTTTGTATTATTCAACTTTAGAAGGCATGTCAGAATAAGAAAGTATTATTGAGGATACCGAAAATTGTTTTCCATTAAAAATCAAAAGTAAAATGACTTCATCAAAACGTTTGTGAAAACTTTAACCCAGGAAAAAAAGGCAAAGCCAATATTGAATGGCTGGAAATTTAAACTAAAAGCCTTCAGAATGGAAGCAATGTGCCAATATTTAATAATGGCAGTAATTAACTGCTGAGAGATCTGGTTATGAGGCGAGCATAATAACCTTTATTCTCTGAATTAAATTAATATCTCTCAGTATTGACAATCCTACTCTAAAACAGCTCCTTTGTAGGGACTCTTGGTTTATATAACCTGATTTGCACCATATAAAAAACATATCATAATGAACATTTCCATCCTAAAGTTTTCACCTCCAGTTTTATTTAGAAGTTACTTCCTTTGGCTTTATGAATGGAATGGACCACAAATTACTAATTATGGTTAAACTATTTAGTGAAAATAAAAACCAACTTCCTATAACTGATAAAAGGAAATTTTAATTTATTGATTCTTGTTTATTTTTAATGTATTATATTTACATTCCCACTGGTTATCATTGCATGTGAGAGCTTATCAGGATATTAAGAAGGATAAGCAGTTACAGAAGGACAACATCTATAAATAATCTACTGACTGTGAGGAGATCTGGGAAAAAATAAATTCCCTGATGACTCCACAACTGTCAATTACAGTGACTTGAGTACATTCCTCTGAAGAAGCACGCTTGAGCTGAGATGTGGGGACAGCACTAGATGGATCATTGTCTTGATGCTCCAAACTTCTTATGTTTTTATGTCGCAGCTTTGTACTTTAAAAATTTCCAAGGTTTCTTAACAGTGCAAGAATCATAATTTAAATGTCTCAAATGTTACTCAATTATAAACTGTCATACCCAGATAGTTAATTTTGTTTATATATTTGCTCCCTCATGCTTTTTTCTCCATGTTTCTTGTTTTTTGAAAGGCACAGACTATTCTCTAAAAGACACAAGGACAGGTTCAAAAAATTTAATGCTTGCAGGCAGTTACACATGGTGATCCCATTTAGCTGAGCATTTGACAGTGTCTTAGCTCACTCAGCAATTCCATTTGCCAATTTGATTTGCCATTTGATTGGTTTTAAATTGATAATAATAAAAAGCTCCACACACAAATCCTATATCATTGAAATATCTGTTCATGAGAAACAGAACAGCTGTCTTACAGTATGAATGTTTTGAAGATTAAACATTTCATGAAGCTGTCATATCAATATGCTAGTATTTATTTAGACAGGTCCAAGTAGGCAGTTGGATCCTTATATCTTGATATATCTGTTTGTTAACAGCCTTAATTTTATTAGCTATACTGGTGGAAAATTGTGGATTGCTTGGTGGGGACAAGGGTATTTTATATCTTATTTGAACATTTTTTTTCAGGAGCTTGTCCTTAGTTTTCATCTTTACCAGATGACTATCCTTATATGAGCTGCACATCAGAGATATAGAGATAAGCAGAAGGAACTGTAAAAATTAGCCAGCTCTTTGGTAGATAAAGATAAATTTTTAGCAAATAGTTTCCTTGTGCAACGACAGGTAATACAAGTGACATGCATCATCTGTCTTCTGCTCTCTGTTGACTACTACAGACAACACCATCAATAGCAGATTGAATAGTGATGCTGAGTTAAATTAATCTACCACTTTGCATTATAAGCTCCTGTTTGCAATTGCTCATACTTTGATGGACTTTGGCGGGTGGACAGAGGGGGCCTGTCCCTGTAACTGCTGTCCTAAGCCAGGCAGCACTTGACACAGGAGCTACAAGCAGCGAGGCTGGCTCTCCTGCCCAGCCAGGAACAGCACCAATGCGAGGTAAAATGGAAGATTAAAATGAGGATAGATGAGGATAAGGAAGAGGAAAATAAAGGAGGATGAGCAAAAGGGGGGTTAGCAAAAGGCACTGAAAGGAGGTCTGGGTGAGGGGATACTGGCATCTGTATGGCTGCTGGCAGAGGAGTACTGAGATTAAATAAGGGATGGAGTCAGGAAGAGGACTGTCAGGAGGGAGACTGGAATATTGTGTAAGGAGACAGAACTGAGCTGGAAAGATTGGGACAAGGAACCAGGCTCTGAGTGTGAAAGAACCCTGTTACGGGGTAATGCATAGAAAGGAAGCAGAGACACTGAGTCCACAGAGGACAGCAGGTTTGGGCAGTGAGTACTTGTGTTGAGAAGGCTGTGGGAGGAGTCCAAGGCTTTACGTATGTGATGGAGAACCCAGTGTTTGGAGGGCGTAGAGGCATGGAAAGAAACACAAATAAATATTAAATAAAACTGTTGACTTGATATAAACTTTAATTACCTTTATCTTAAGGAGAACATATATTGACAAGATCTAAAGCCACTCTCTGCTTTGAGGTTAAAAGTTGCTAGGAGAAATGAAACCCTGCAACCAGTTAAAGCCATAACAGTTAGTTTCCCATCTCCTTGTCTGGTGAAGGGCTAATGTGACAGCTGCCATGGGGCATCTACAGTTATTCTAAGAAATGCCAAGAGGATGTAGGAAGATGTAGGAGTATGGGTGAGTGACACTAACTGTTCATTAGTTTTCCTCCTGATCGTGTCAAGGCTTTATGCTGGACACCTGGTGCCATCTGTTTCCCTCTAGCTATTCTCATCAGGGAGACAGTGGTAGCTCTGTTGCAACCATGACCTGTGCACCACTTTGCTTATGCTGCTGCAGCCCACACTGCTCTGCCTTGAGTGAACGATACTGCAAAATAGTTGTATTTAAGGTGGACTTTCAAAATCATCCAAAGGTTGAACTTGTCAGTGTTGACTTCTGTGTAGTGTTCATGTTTTACTTCTAACAATGTCTGGACCACATGAAAGATGTCAATCTACCATCATTCCCCAGTTTCCCCATTAGCTCAAACAGTGGAATCAGATACCCAGAATAAAAATTGCATGAGGTGGATAGTTTTCTGGGATGACTTGTTTTTCTGATATAAGGTGCCTCAATGAATCTGTACCAGAGTCTGAAAAGTTTCTGTTGAGGAAGATGGGATTTCTATAAAAGAGTGGTCCTATGATTAAGGCAGTCCAACAATAATCCTATCCCTATTCTTGCCAGAAAATTTGCTACCTAAAGCTAGATTAGACATTGCAGTAAATACTCTACAAAAAATATGGTCTTTGGCGCCTCAAACTAGCTGCCCAAATTAAAAGCTAATATTAATCTTAACCTGTCTGCCTTTCTCCACATATAAAATGCAGATAATATCACTCCTCTTACCGCAAAATTACTGCACGAATAAAACACAACGAGTAACATCACTGAAAAATCCCCTGAGGACATTTGTGATCGTGTGAGATGGAAGGGTATGAGTAGCATAAAGTATATGTGTCCATGTGCCATGCACTGAAATATGAGGGTAGAACAAAAATATTGAGGAACCACTCAGTCATTGAGTGCTGTCCACCCAGGGCATTGAATGAGACAGTCTTGCAGAAAAAACAGTATGTGATCCTCAGTCAAACTGCCACAATTCATACACAACAAAGGGACAGCCCAGGGCTGTACAGACAGAAATGCAGACAGATACAGAGAAAGCTTAATTCAGGCATTTTGCAACTTTTCAGTGCTTGCATTACAACGTTACTGTGAGTTTACCAGAAGTCTTGTTTAGAATGTAGGTTGACCAGACGTGAAGGGTATCCTGACAGTTATATTGAAATTCCACCATCACCTGCATATTCTTTACATACTTCCAGAACAACTCTCTGTCATTTTAACATGCTGCAATCGTCCTGAGACCCTGCTGAAATTTTCTCATTCAGTATTCAAATTGCTGCAGCAGCAGTCTTACTGGATAACCATGAGAGGAAACCTTCCATAATCTGGTGCTCACCATACTATCATCGTTATAATTTGGTCCTGTTGCATTCATTTTGACATTTCAGTTTTACTCAGAATGTATCATGGCATCCTTTCACATTACCAGAGATCCATGCAACGTATGTTCACTTACCTTAAATGCCACATAATTTTCACTAGATTTTGATTTCTTCTATTCTGACTGACCTGGGCCTCAGAAATGGTAGACAAGCAAGCCCTTTTGAGCTCATTCAGATACTTCTTGTGTTTACAGTGGGGGAACTGAATGCAGTAGCCCACACTAATGCAGTTAATAAACATGTGCCTTAGCCCTGCTACACATTAGTGCCTGCAGCAACACTTGCTTCATGATGGATGCAGGCAGGACTGTTCACTGGTTTGGACCCCAGGGAATTAGCTTGCTGTATATAGAGATGGTAGTGCAGGTTATGCTCATTTAAGAGTGGCAGGGGGGGCCACAGCAACATGTACTATCATGCAGGTGAAGGGAGGTTTCAGGCTAAACAGACCAGAGCTCCTCCTGGGACTCCCATTCTTGCATTGTCCCTGTGTGATCTGGAAATTCAAAACCACAATCAGACCTAATATTTCTTAACATGTTCAATTTGGTCAAATATTAGGTCTTTTTCTTAAATGTGTTGCAGTTTTTTGTACTTTGTCAGTTGAAACAAGAAGGGAAAGTACATATCTCAGTCAGTGTTGCAGATGTGCCCTACCAGCTTGGTGCAATATTCAAAGAATGAGTTCTGACAGTTCAAGCCTCTTTTGCTCTAATGTGCTGAATCTGAATGCCCTAAAGTGAAGAAAGCTGGAATTTAAATTCAAAATTCAACACCCACATCCCTAAATTCAAGAGCATTTGGGGTTCGTTTTTAATGTTGGTTCCTTGCAGGGATAAAAACAATTTGGTCTGAAGCCAGAAAAAAATCTGGGGTCTTCTCTGCTCTTTGCTACTGTTTTCTGGCAAATCAATCACATGCTTAATTGAAGGCTGCACCTGCAGAATATTAAAGGTGAGGAGTGTGCAATACATTTTGAGTGACATTCACCACACTATGATGGATGTTTTCTGACAGTGCTAATACGGCAAAAGGATAACACCCCTCCTCTCCTGTCACAGGAGCCAAACAGCAGTCAGAGAGTTGGCATCCTGTGTCAGCCACCAATTTTGCTGCCCAGTCTGATCTGACAGGTTCCTTGCACCCATGTGATGGGGAAGGGGGCTGCTGAGCCACCTCCTCTGTAGCTGTCCCTTCCCTGCCCCTCAGCTTAAATCTCTGCTGGTGTGTGAACCAGAGCTCACTATCTGCTCAAAAAGCATTACATGGCATTGGGCTTCAGAGAAACTTAACTAAAATACTGATAAGCAGATGTTAATGGTTGCCAGCCAGTATTCAGAGGAAGGGCTCTTAGGAAAGGAAACATCAAATACACAGAGAAAATATTATAAATAACATAAAATATTAAATATTATCTGGAGTGCTTTGCACAACTAAAAATAAGATGGAGTTAGCTAAAAGAGATACTGCAATTCTTCCTACACAGATATGGCTCTTTTCTTCTCCCACCTCTATTAATAGGATTTCATCTGCAATATTAATTTACATAGCATTTATATTGTAATAATACTAAAATAGTTTAATGTCCAGGTAAACACATTCCTCCACAACTTTCTTTAAGAGGTGTCTCTCCAGGATATCCCCGGTACCTTCTGTATGTTACCTGGGCTCCAGGGCTGAGAAGGTAAGGCAACATCTTAGTCCTTTCATTGTCCTCAAACTCAATGTCAACAAACTCTCTTAATTCTCCACATTCTGGCTTATAATAGCAAAATGCAATGTGTAATCTTTGGAGGTGACAACCAGCTCACTCTGACTGGTCCATAAAACAATCTGTGGTAGATCAAAACTCACTCACGGCAGAAAAATGAAGCCATTGTGTGTATTGAAAGTGGTGACAGTAGAGGACAGAGTTTACAGAAGATTCATTTAGGTTTTGCGGTCTTCCAGTCTCTTTTTTTTTAGAATTTTTTTTCTGCAGTCTGAGTAGAAAAGCTCTTGGAGGGTGAGCACGTATGGCTCAAGGGAGTAATCAACCACAACCTTTCTCAGATAGTGCCAGAAAAAGCTACTAAGCATGACTTGTGACTACCATGTTCCTTTTCCTGATTTTTCTGGGTCTCGTAGTTGAATGCCCCTGCCCCCTACACATGGGTAGGGATTCAGAATATTCCAGCTAAGATCCACCTTTCCTTTTAATGGGTTTTCTTCTGTCCTGTGGCACAAATTCAAATGCTTGAAGTACCAAAGCATGTAGGCTACACCTTTTAATCTGTTCCCTTTTTTCTACTCATTACCACCGCTCTTACACTGAAAGAAATGCCTATTTTTGGAGCTGAGCCCTTTATTTGAATCTGAGCACTTAACACAGCAGGGTCATGGTTAGTAGCAAGGACTCCCCAGAGACTCATTAGGACATCCAAAATTGTGTATAAATGCAGTCTATATGTATATATATGCTGCTCTGGCTCAGAAAACTCAGGGAAAAATCCCAGTTTAACTGTAATGTAAGTTGAAGGCCAGAAAAGTAATGGGCATCTTTGCAATCACAAAGGAGGATCTCTTTCTGTTCATTACGAATTTTGTCAGTTGAAACAAGGTGAATCACAGATTTTTGTTTTAACTACAGTTCATAAGAAATCTTCCTCTATCCCTTGTTCCCCAGGTGAAGCTTCAGTATGACTGAGTAGGACCAGAGCATAGCTGTCTTCAAGTGAACTGAATCCACTGGCACTGGGGTAACTTAAGGACTTTGTCTGTGACCTTACTGAAAGCATATACCAGGATGACCCACACAGGACAAGCTACAGGGTGATAGAAATTAACTGAAGAAGGTAGTTTCTTTCAATTTTTGTTCATTTCCTTTTTTCCACACTACCAAATAAAAATCTCCCAACCTGCCCAACGTTACTTCAGCTTATTTGTACAAAGGTTAAAAAAACAGTCTCTGGTATTTTCATAGCTTCTTTTATTTTTCAGCCTTTCAGTAGTTTACATTACTAATCTGTGAAAAAGCACTGAGACTTTAACCTGCAACTCCCAACCACACCAGTAATACCATGTAAATTTAAATATGGAGCAACTCAAATGTGTGTACTTATCGTACAGCTTTAAACAAGCATTAAGTATTAATACAGCCAACCACTTAATTATAGTTGTAGACTACTGTGATGGTTAACTGAAGAACAGTTAAGGGAATCACACTGTTCTAAAACTCCTGGTTTTGGGGTGGGGATATTTTGTGAATCACCTGACTGTCCTTCCTTTTTAATCTGAGGGAAGGAGAGGCAAAGAGAGAGGGGAAGTGGAAGGGGAAGGAGATAAGGGGAAAAGGAAGACAGGGAAGAGGGAAGGGCAAGAAGAAGAAGGGGGAAGAAATAAGGAAGGCAGACAAGTAGCAAGCATTTTGCTTATAAGAAGACCTTTTGATTAGTGTAGTCCCCACCACAGAAATGAAAGGGCTTTTAGCTGAAGTACAGTAGTGTTTATAAATTTTATTCTGCATTGTGCCCTAGCAAAATTTTTTTGGATGTTAAGCAGAAGGTAGTTATATCCGATAGCAAACTGAGGATGATCAGGTAGTGGAGCAACAATGAATTGTGGAGAATTGGAGTTCAGTGCTGCATGAAAGCAGATATTTAGCCAGAAGGTGTTTGATTCTTCAGTCCAAATGACACACCTAGGCACACCACAAGAAAGAAACTCAAGATGTAAATCTCATTCTAGGGAGAGTGCCTTGCAAGGTTCGAGAATCAGAAGGAAGTTAGTGTTTACATTTATGACAGAAAGTTCAGTCTTAGATGTGTCATCCAGTCATGTTTAATATGGATAATGCTCTGAATTTTCATGTGTTACCAAAATGATTTAACTGGTTTTGACATTTAAGGTATTTAAGGGGAGGAGATGAAGAGATAGTTTCATTTTGCTCTTTCCAATCAACCTAAAATGCAGGAGATCTGAGTCACTGTTCTAAGGAAAAGAGAGAGAAGGCACATGTAATATCCATGGCAGTAATCCAGGTTCTGGATTAAATTTTCTGATCCAGTCATGCTTTCTGAAACAAGAATTACTTCCTTTTCGTTAGCTGGAGCAGCAATGTTCTACCACTGCAGATGGGCCCTGTGTGTATTAATGCAAAGAAGAATGTGAAGTTGCTAGATCTAGAGTGATAAAAGTCTGAAGTTGTGCACACTAAGGTGAAGACTGCTGCTGCCTCTCTAATACAAAATGTGTTTGGACTGGTCTAGTTAGTTTATGTCCAATGTTGTCTTCTCTCTTCATTATCATTACTTTGATGCTTGCCTGTAGATTCCCCAGATAAAGAATGGCATGGCTGGCTACAAGAAAATGAGAACTTCTGGAATGCTCATTGGAAAATCTCTCATGAATCTCTGGCAATTTGTTGAGTACGTGTATAGATAGAGTCTCTACAATTTTGAAAAGAGGGTTACAAAGAAGACTAAAACACCTCCTGCCTGATGCGTGCAGCACAGGGCCCAATTCATACACTCATACATAGGTATCTACTGACATCTACTATTTGGGGTATCCAGGAAGCACACAAGAAGGGTGGATAAGACAGAAGATGTAAGAGACACTCATGTCCTTTTGGGACAGCTTCTAGGGGCCAGGAAAGAGAGCGTGGACTGTCTGAAGTGGCATTAGACAGCCATGTGTGGACAAATGAATCAAGCCATAGGAACGGGATTTAGTTTATGATTAAGATACACAAATATAGGCATCTATATTTCTAGTAGGTGGCCAAATATGTAAGTTCCCACTATAGGCAAAGGAGATCAAGAGTTCTTTTTATTTGCCTGACCACAGGTATCTAGTGCCATGTGAGGCACATATACATACTAAGTGGGCAAATGAGACCCAAGGACCTATAGCAGACCTGTGCCTTTCTATAATGTCACCTGGGAGAAGGTAGGATACCCTAGAACATCTTAAATTAAACTAGACCCCTGTGCTGAGGAAATGGCATTGGTGGAGAGTGGGAGGAGAGAGGCTCTTTCATTGGAGCCTAGAAAGCAAGTAGCAAGTTTCTCCAGAGTTGACACCATAGTTGCCCACACTAATGTGGTTTGTTCTATTAGAAATGGCCTTCCTGGCCTTTCCCCACCACTCCAGAGACAAATAAACCTTCCATTGGATTTGTGCTGTATTTGCTAGTCTCATATGAATGTCTCAGATACCCAGATATCACAAATTACATCTAGACTTTAATTCGCTTCAACTAAAGTCTAAACAACTAGTTCACATGGATACAAATAAACTTCACCAGAAAAGATGACAATGAGATCTGTTTTTTCATTAAAATTGAAATAAAAACACATTCATATATTTTTTTTCTTGGAAAGAAAGAGAGTTGTTGCAAAAATCCTTCAGGAGAAAAAAATTCACAGTGAAATGAAAAAGTTCTTTTGACTTTTGGTTGCTATGAAGATGTTTATAGTCAGAAGCAATTAAGTGTTTACATGCTGGTTCTGTGGAAATCTAGAATTAGTGGAGAGCTGTTTACCACCACATTTGTTTATCTGTATATTTTCACTCAGGATTGCCTCATTATGTCTTATTATTTTCATGCCCTAAACTATCAGTATGAGGATCAATTATAACACTATATTTTCCTGTTAAAATATAAGTTAATGGATCAGTGACAGAGTGATGAAACAGCAAAAATACTTTTTTCCATAAAAATATCCTTTTCTGAAGCACTTTCACTGATAATTTCATTAAATTATGGAAGATCTCACAGTCCCCATAAATGTGCATATATGTCTCCTGTGCCTGTGCTCTCTCAGAATATCTGCATTTGCCAGAACTGAGCTATGAAAAAGGGCACTCTTTCTCCCTCATTAATCTAGACTTATTTTCAGAGAAAGACACGTGTAGTCAGGTGGCTTCGTTTTTAAGTTACTACCATGAAACACTGAAATGTATTCAAAAGTGCCAACCAACATTCTGAAAGTTGGATCCTATTAAATATTTCATTTTATGTAGCCCAAACTGGCTAATTTAAATATTACATTAAAGCTAAATTTAGCTTTATGTTAATGATATTTGTTGCAACTGAAGGTAAAAAATGTCTGTCTAGACAACTAGAAATGCAGATATGTTTCCTTTTGTTTCCATTTGTCTGGTGCACGCGTAGTTTTTTCTCCCAAATATGAAGACTACCAAGTTCACACCAAACTTCAGACTCAGGCAGTCGACTCCTCCATGCTTCTCCCTCAGTGAGGAGGATGCTTATGTAGTATCACCCTGCACCTCTCTTCTGCTTTTTGACTCTCTACACTGCCTACAGCAGGTCAGTGGGTTGAAGTGACCACAACACACTTGATGCCAAGCAGGAGCAAGATTGCAGTACGGCCCTGCAGCCAGTGGTTGTTCCCTGGTGGGGTCCTCAGAGGAGCTCCACAGCCTGGCTCAATTCCTGACTGCAGATCGGTGATGCCCCATAGGCTGATCTATCAGAGGAGAGACAGGTCACACTGCTGGCCTATGGAGAAGGGTAGGAAAAGAAGATGGTTGAGGTCTGTGAACAAGAAGGCTAAAAGTTGCTCTTTCTCCCCAGAATAAAAACCTGGATATATGAGTCTATCAGTAGGATTTAAAAATCAGCTCTGACAAGAGATGGCAATACAACATTTGTTTTTTCTGGTAAATTTTGCAATTCAGATTTAAGCTTGTGACACTCTAGTGTATGAGAAAGCTGTCAGAGGCATCTTAAGCATAGTTATTTTTCTCTTTCCTAGGCTGCGTTAAGGTAACCTGGGTTTGTAACTTGAAGAATTAAAGTAGAACATTTTGTATAATTCTGAATTATTTCTTAAATACTTTCTGTAAGACATAACTTATGCTGCATATGTGGTGGTGGGGTAATGTTTCTTAGTATTCACTTGATACAACCTAATTTATTCATTGCTTCATCACCCCTGAGAAATATGCACCCCTCCAAGTGAGATGACTAAACCATATACCTTACCATCACGCAATCTCTCTCCACAAGATTCCACAAACAGTAAATGCATGGGAAATATGTTTCGCCCTCCAAGATTAATCTGTGCAGTCAGGGAGTCTAGGAGATATGACAAGGCTGATGTATTGTACAGCAATTCATTTCAGTGAAATATTTCTGCATAAGTGTTGATAGAGAACAAAGTTGGAATTTGCTGAAATGGTTGTATATGTTACGCACTAGCATCTCAACAGCAGGAACCTCTTAGCAATACAGCAGCTTGTTCCTAAAGGGTTCTTTTCTTAAGCCAAGATGCATAAAAGTTGGCAGCTTGGCTCCAAACGAAGTGGTGCTAGACAAGATGCAGAACCACAGGGTTTGGACAGATGTACCACTGACAGATGGTGCTGAGATTAGTCATTATCAATCAGCTTCAACTTGCATTTATTCCTCTGGTTCAATGCCAGCCAACGATGAACCCTGACTGATAATGCCTTATTACTGGCTAATATTTATTAAGAATTGCTGACTCCCTAGAGGACAAAGTGAAGGCATAGACCCTGCTCACAAGAAAGCACAGACATTAAATACCAAGTTTGCTTGTTATCACTAAGACTATTGCAACTCCAGCATCAGTTCTACTGGTGCCACTCTCTGCAGAGTGATTAAGGGTTGAATACAAGCAGAAAGACCAGCTGCCACCTTTCCCAGAGACAGTTCCACCCAGTTAAGTCTGAAGTGTTCTTGAGAGGAGTGTAAAAGGAGCATGAGTAGGCAGTAATATCTAGAAATCCCAGACTGGCATCCTATATGAGTAATACATCCACTTTCAAAATGTTAAACGAATGGCTTTTTATCTTAAATCTGTATTGTGTTTAAGCGGTAAGGTGACTCTGCCAAGGTCAATCTATCACAAAATTCTGAACAAGGAACTGAAGACTTAACTATGGCTAAAATTTGAAAAAAAGACTCTGTTTTCTTGTCTCAGGGATAAAAAAGAATACATATATAATTACATATATACATACACATATATATGTAAGCATGTTTTATAGAGACATAAATTTATAAGAAGGTAGGTAGACAGGACTGTACATCTCTCTTTGCCTTCTACCTTGTTTACACAATCTCATGGTGTGGCAGTGACAGAGCAGGACCGGTTGCACTACACCCTCTATGAGCATCCATAAAATGGTAATATAATACTAAACTCAAGCCCCCACCCCAAAACTACAAGACTGTAATATAATACTAAACATTATTACACTAGATTCAGCCTTGATTTACTCAGACACAAGTCCACTGAAGCCCGCACCAAGAATGAACTCCCTCCCTTGACATTATGGAGATTGAAAAATTGATGCAAAAAAAATATAGTTGTCCTCACAGACTGACTAGTGTCTACAAATTATATTAAATCCATCTAGAGAAAAAAAAAAAAAGAAATTATGTTGCAAACAGTAGACAACATATTGCATGTTCATTGCTGAGGTGTCATGGAAATGTTTTCTAAAATCATCATTGCTGATACTGACTGGAAGAAAAATAAAACTAAAATAGATAACTGGTTTAACAAAATTGTCCTATCATGTCTTTTTTTTTAAAGATTAAAAGAAAATTACTGCAGAATGCAATATACCCAAGTCAGCAAAGTAGCAAGAGAAGTAATTTTATCTACAGGATTAAGTCTTACAATAGAATAATCCATGATGGAAGTTACAGGAATAGAGCAAAAGAGAGAGTTTAAAAGGCTGTGTTGGTTTGGTTTGGTTTTTTCCTCACAAGAGCTATAATAATATTATCTAATCCTATGTTTGCATAAGCAGAGTTCTTTCCCAAAGCATTTCCCAGGATCATTTATTTTTATATTTAACAAATTTCAGGAAGAGAGGAAGGTTGATGTTTTATGCTTAATATGGTCCCTGAAGAACAGAATACAGCCATGAAGATATTCTATGTATCTTACATCATAGCTGCCAGAAATGCTTTTTTTCTTTCTTGAACAAAGACTCTCCAGCAATTTATGAATGCAGTTTAATGTTCAGGCATTTCAGTGCAGCAGAGTTTTTACCTGTCCAACTCAGGATATAGGGCATTTACAAACCTCAGGTTTTCGCTGGAAACTTACCTCCAAAGCAACGTCTGAGAACTGATTTCTCCCCTGCAGAGAGGTAGGATTTCATCACCAACAGCCCCTCAAACTGGTTTAATGCGCAGGGTGAGCAGGGTGTCTGACTGCCTCTCCCAGAACAAAATTGCCTCTTGGTGGGGGGGGATGGTGCACGCTGGGGGGTGAAGCCCATCCAGAAAGCCCAGCTCACAGGAGAGACCATCACTCAGCTGCACCTCCCATTAGGCAACATTCAAGAACCAAGTAATTTCTGACTCAGGACATTTCTCTGCAAGGTAGGAAGCACATGGATTCAGAATCCCTGTAGATAATTTATGACATTTCCATAGGTACTTTTCAGGGTTAATATAATCTAAATTTAAAAAAAAAATCTTTAAAAATAAGGACTTTGACCTACTCAGAGCTGATTCTTCAATGGAATATAGCAAATATGAGCAATTAATTGCTCAGAAAACCACATTTAGTTTCTCAGTGGGAAATGCAGAGAAGGAAGATAATTTATCCTTTAATGCTATTTTTTTAAAATAAATATTAACTATAACCAGATAGTAGAAAAGAAAAAGATTTGAAACCCTGTAATTCACTGGGGTTCATGAGAAAATATTCTGAAACAGTTTATCTGTTATCAACTATTTTATGTGCAAAAAGATTAGATTGGATAACCTTGCATTGAAACACAAGCTCAGATGACAACTGACACTGTTATTTTGGGGAAAAGACATATTTACCAAAACAGTTTTCCTGATCTTTTTAACAATCTTACAAAAGCTAACATAATCTGGAAAAAAAAAAAAAAAGAAAAAAAAAAAGAATTTGATTCCAAACATACCTGAAAAAGATTCATACCTTAAAGAATAGAGGTCTGAACTTGCAGCACTGACAGAGATAAATAAGTTGCCTAATAGGTTGTTTACTGTGCTATTGGACCTGGAGCATGATAAAGTAAGCAGAAAAGAGACTGCATAAACTTTATCTCCATAACAACCAAGAAAAGAACAATTAGAAGAGAGCGTGGAAAAGCCACCTTCACAAAACAGGCTTTAACCTTAGAGCAGTGGGAGCAGAACAGCACAGTGCTGCTGATGTCTAAATAAGAAATGACACAGTCTTGGCTCAAAACTATTGCATCTCACACCAAGTTGGATGCTCCAGTTGCAATAATAGAAATGTAAAGCTACTTAATACAACAGTTGTACGGAACAATAAACTCTTTTAAAGGAACTGCATTATGATAAGTATGTTACGGAGGAAGAAAAGATAGTGTTGCAATAAAACGACTTGCAGAATATATTTGTCTATCAAGAAATCATTCACATAATACTTTCAATTAGCATGTTTCAGCGTATTAAACCATTTTAAAATCAGCTAGTTCTTCTTTTTTTCCACAAGTTTGATAACTCAAAAAGCTCTTCATTGTAATTTGACCTAGCTGGGTGAGTTAAAGAACTCTTTTACAAGAAAGACATCATTCAAAAGCAGTCTTCAGAGAAACCTCCTAGCTGAATGGAAAAGGGGACAGATGTTTGAAATGAAGGAGTCATTGGGAAGGTAGACTCACTTGCAACCCGAACCTGTTCCCACTCAAAACGCTGGCAAAACTCCCGCTGTCTTTAATGAACATGGGATCAAGACCTTGGGTTTCTCTTTAGATTACAAATTAAGTTTCTTGATGTTGAACTACTTTTAGGGGGAAACTGCAGCTTTAATGTACAGGCCCTCAATAAAGCAATGTCTAGAACAGCCTTACTGTGACCAAAACTCCTGGGGGAATTTCTTCCCCCCAGGCACAATATTTTGTCAGGGGAAATAGGGTAGACATGCTACAGGTATACGTAGCCATGTAGAATGGTCATGGATACCCAGGCTGCAATTTGCAATTGTGGTTAGCTCTTCCCTTCTCTCACAACTCATGAACACTTTGCATGACCTCTTTTACACAGTGTAATCCCAGTGGGATAGAGGCAAAATGAGAATTATGCTTCCTTGAAGAACTTAACTTGAACTGCTTTTAAACTTAAAAAAAATAATAATAATTTAAAAAAAAAACTGAAAATGGCTATTTGGATCGGGTATTTTCCCTGGACTGTTTAATGCTTGTGGAGAGGGGAAAGATAAGGGGGCTTTTTTTCCTGACAAATAAGGGTCCTAGTAAACAAGAAGTCATGCAACAATTTTTCTTGCAAACATAAACCATTTGGAGAGAAAAAGACTATTTTCACTAGTAAAGCTCTTTAAAAAAAAAATTCAGTGGCTCTAGAGAGCAACCCTGACCCATGCAGCTGGTCCCCTGTCCCTGCCCTTCCTACCTGGGATCCTCCAGCCTGTGGTAGGGAGCAGTCCTCATGCCTACGTCAGTGATGCCACAGCAAAGGAAAGACAGGATGATTGCCTCAGTTTCCTTACCCATGTATGGTGCTCTACAGCACAACATAAAAATCTTGCTTGTACTAAGCACATTTGCACCAATAATGAGCCACTTTTGGCCTACCTGCACAAAGAACTTTCACTAAGACTTCCAAACCAAATAGCAATTAAAATTTTTCTAGGCAGAAGTGCTAAGGGTATGTGCACAAAGCAAATAAACTGAGTGTGGATACAGCTACAACTGCTACAATTAGCAAATATGTATATAAGATTTATTCAAGTGCTAGTCATTCAAGACATTATTTATTCTTCTTTTCCTTGCTGCCATATGTCTCAATCAAGTCATAATTCCATTACTACCTGTGCCAAAATATTTGAATTGCAAAATTCTTTCTACAAAACAACATATAAGAATGTATAAGAAATACAGTTTTAAAAAACCTGCCAAGGTTGATGTTTCATATTTACTATTTCAGTAATATGTAACTTCAATGGTAAGAAAGAAGTAAACTATTTTTAGTAATTTTGCTCTTTTTTTTTTTGTAATTTTAATGCTCTGCTCTACTGAGTACTTGAAGACAGTGATACTAATCAGGGGAAAATAAGAAACTAATGTTTAACAGATGCAGATGTAAAGTTGCTTAGGTATGATTCTGCAAGACTAGCTATCATGACTGAAATATGGAAGAAGGGCTCCCTATGAAAAATCTTCCACCACCAATTCTAGCAGGTTTCAAATAATATATTCACAAATCAGTTTTGCATAAACTGACTCTGAGGTACTCTTAGCTGAGTGGGAAAATATCATACTAGCACTAACAGAGTTTGTTGTTCAGATCATCTCACTATTTTTCCATTTAGTAGTAGGTTGAGAAATATTGAAGTTTTACAACAAACCTTAAAAAGCATGTGTAGTATCTAATTATAAGGTGTTACACCAATTAATGTAGTTCTTTTGGAAGATGGGAACTCCTTCCTGGAATGATATATATGCATTCATCCTGCATACTGTATATAAGCAATGCTCACAAAAGCAATTGTTTCTTCACAGGCTAGTGTGCAAATCCTACTTATAAAATTACAGAAGACTAATGTTGAAGAAATAATTTAAGATATTACCAATATCTGGTAGATGACCTCATTTGCTTTCACAAGAGAGTCATCTTTTCCTAGAAGAGAAGATAAATGTCATAAATGAGCATCATATACCTAGATAGATACACATACAAAGTAAGGTAATGTTTTATTCAGCTGTGGCATAATGAAAGGTTAAATTTGATGATAGATTTTTAGCAACATACTAGTTATGTCAATGTTCTTGTGACTATTCTGATAACACCAAGGGAAAACCTCCTATTAGCACCTCCCTCTAATCAAAGTCAAACCACAAGGGGGAAAAACATAAAGCAAAGGTATATGTTAATAAATTTAGGGAAGTTCTAAGACTTATGATTATGTTTGGGTTTGGGGGTTTTTTTTGCTAAATTATTACATTTTACCTGCCAGTTATGATGTTAAGGCAGATTTGCAGCTGTTCATGTTAGGTAGCTAGGTACAGTCATGATGGGAGTATTCTGATACAGCCACCAACATCAAACACTAATTTCTATATGTGCTACTAATAGGCAATCTGTCTGTTAACAACTTAATGATGCATTAATCAAACATATTAGTCAAGCCTGATGCCATGACTTTGGCTCTGGTGCCTGCAGATTTTTATCTTTTTTAGTCTCTGAGGTCAAGATGTTTGATAAGGAGAGTCAGAACAGAAGTGAGTCTCTTCTTTCTTCCTGAAACTTTATTGCAAATCACTGACATTTCTATATACATTTCTTGTGGTTCAAGACCAGCTATGTCCAAAGGATTGCTTCTTCATGCCGTAAGTCAGAACTAGTCTGTTCTAGATTGTTCAGGTGCCAGTACGTTCAAATCTCCTCAGATGCATGTTACCTGCTTGCAGATATGATGCCAAAGATTTGATTCCTTCAAGCAGTTGCAGAATGGTACTGTTAACATTAGTTCTACTGGTTTCCTATAGGTATGCAGATATTGCAAAATATTTCACTATGTTCTTTACCTCAAAGTTTGGGTGCAAGCACACAGAAGATGTTTCACAAGTGAGCCTTCAAGTTACAACAGTATGATCGTAGAATCATAGAATCATAGAATGATTTGG
>NW_010320500.1:0-28266 GCF_000700745.2 Antrostomus carolinensis
TCACTCACACCAGCCTGCCCCTTAATTCTCAGTGTTTTAATACCACTCTGACTTGAACAGCCATTTAGCTTTTTATCTTCCAGGTATCTATGAAGGATGTGTTCAATCTTTTTTTCCTTTTTGAGTTCTTTTGTTATAGTTAATGCTGTATTGTTTTCTTAGCAGGCTTATGATCAGAAAAACATTAGACGGAGAGTTTATGATGCCCTTAATGTCCTGATGGCAATGAACATAATTTCAAAGGAGAAGAAGGAAATCAGATGGATCGGCCTTCCTACAAACTCAGCCCAGGAATGTCAGAATCTAGAGGTAAAGTGAGGTAGTTGGGGAATTCTGTATAGATCACAGGTTGTGATAATGGAGCTGCTCTACTTTAGGAGAAGTTTTTACTCAGTTTGAACCTGATTGGGTTTGATTCTGCACATGATGAAAATACAACTTTTGATATTTGAATAAACTGGAAGGATATATTTATGTACAATTAGTTCAATTTTATTTAGTATAAATTACATGAAGTTTAAAAAAAACCTGTTCACCTTAAAAGATGGAGATTGATTACATCAGGGATTAGTTTTAAGATTAAAGTCCGTAGTAGCCTGAATTAACCAGAAGAAAGTTAGACTTTATGGTGCAGTTATGCTTTCAAAATGGCGTACATTTAAAAGGAGACCGATTTTCTGTTAATGTCTGTACATGGAAATGCCATTCAAAGGAAATTAAATTGAAAAAGAATTCCTGCTAGGGTGTCAGATACTAGTTATGAACTGGTGAGGGGGTGGGGGAGAAGTTTTACTTATTGGTTATTTCCATTATTTTTCCAGCAGGCCAAGAGTTACCATGTTTTTGCAGGGATGCCAGAATGTATGTGCACAAATGTTGCTTGTGCTTCAGGCCAAATGTTCTATAAATAAAAAGCCCCAGTTACTGTATTTCTGCAGAGTGCTGTAATGACTGTCTGTGAATACATCTTGATATGTTTTATATTTGTGTTACTTGTGACATTAAATATCTGACAAATGTGGGTGGGGTGCCTCTCCAGGACGGAACAGGCTCTTTTGTGCAGGTTCATTTACATCAACTGTCTTTCTAGAGATGGTAAAAAAAAGCTTTTACTACCCTTGTCCATTACAGCAACTTGGAAAATACATCCACCCAAGGAGTACACAGATGCTCAATCGTTGTACTCCAGGATTGTTCTTTAAAAAAATTATGGATAAATTTACATTTTACATGCATTGATATGAATGCATTATCTTCAATATAGGTTATTGTTACACATATGGAACTTGAATTTCATTGTGTCATCTGCAACGATCATATGCTATTCACTGTTTCAGGCTCTAATTACATGTGCACAAAACAGAAGCCAAGCATATATTCTTAAAATATTGCTTCCTATGACATAATAGAAAAGAATAGAAAATAAAGCTGCATTTTCCTGGTGTGAAAATGAGAAGTAATTTTGCTTTTAAAGCTGTATAAAGTGCCAACTCTTCTTATAATGTAATTCCATAAAAAGATTACCAGTACAAAAATGAGAAACCAGTACCAACAGAAGTTGGTTATATAGAAACCACGTTTACATATATCTGTACTGTTTATTGGTTCTGAATTACATATTTGTCCCAGCAAAGTCAGTCATCTGCTGTGCTCTGAAGGAAGCATTTTAAACATCAAAGTGTGTGTTGGGGGAACCACTACAAAACAATTTGTAAATAAAATAGGGTGTTTAGGCCAACTAAATTTTAAAAGACTGTATAATTTTATTTCAGTGGTTGAAGGAAAAGGTAGTTTAAGAGTTTAATGTTTTTGAGAGCAGTGATACAGTGCTGGCATCAACAGGATGATGAGGAAAAATACCTTTTAAAGATGATGACTATTGTCCAATTCTTTAGTGTTCCCCCAGAGCACTATTTAAAATACCGTTGGTTGTATCTGCAGTGTCAGCAGGCATCTAATACTATTGCTGTCCCAAACAGTGCAAATGTAGGCTGAAGGTAGCTTTGCCCCGTAAACTGGCATTAACAAAACTGTTGCAAGAAATGGATTCTGTGCTCGTGTAGAAATACCGCCTCCACTCCCTTTTTGTTGCTGAAATCTTGTTAAGTTTCATCAAGTCTCAATGAGTAGTCCAAACAGAAAGTGGAGGTTACTAGAAAGATGCAGGTGATGATCCTGAGCCCAATCTCCACACATGTATGTCTCGGAGCTTGCAGCTAGAAGAGTGGAAGGGATGTGCACAATTCTGAAAGAGTGGAAGGGCAGGAGGGAAAAAAAAGAAAAGCGAAAACAAGAAAAAACAAAGCACCCCCCCAAGCAAGTGTTTGATTCAGCGCTAACTGGCACTCAGTGATTAATACAGAAGAGGAGGAATGAGGAGAGAAACGATATAATGCAGCCTTTTGTAATAACTGATTCTTTACTGGAGGTAAAACTGTTGACAAAAGGAAGAAATTACAATTTGTCAGACCTGTTTTATTGAGAAACTCATGTGACTATGTGATTAGTCTGTTTGAAAAATAAGAGAATATATGGTAAATGGGTAGGGCTGAAAAGACTTTTGCAATTCACTGCCCATGCCATTTAATGACATGCCCTGGAATTCACCAATATTTACAGAGAAAGTATGGATTTTTGTAATGGTGCTAGTGCGCTGGTGTGGCTCAAAAGCCGTTCAGTTTGGCACAATGGAACAGACAAGGTAACTAAGTAAATATCTTGATGCCTTTACATTTATATTTTAAGATAGAAAAACAGAAGCGGATTGAAAGGATAAAACAGAAGCGAGCCCAACTACAAGAACTGCTGCTGCAGGTATAGTTTTAAATATTTTTTCTATAAATGAAATTATCAAGTGCAAATCCAGCATACTAGAACTTCTGAAGTTCCTTCTAGATTTATTTATCAGCTGTGATATACCAGGGAGAAAAGTTTAATGCCTGTGACCTGCCTGCATTCTAGTAGGGGGACCTCTTACCCCCACTTTCTGGTTCATTTTTACCTGTTGTGAAACAGTGTGCTGCATCTGCGTGCCGCTGGCTTTTGTAGGTGTTCTGCTGGAGCTTTGTCAACATTAGTGGGAATGGGAAAAACTCCCCTTTGTGCTGACTCCAAGTTCTCCCGGAGTTACCTTCTCTGAGTAGCTCTTACTTGAAAATTTCTTCTTGATTCTAAGCTATGAGCTTTACAGCGGAACTTGTGTGAATGTGTATAGAGTTGTTCGGGAGGAGACAGACGTTTCTGGATCCTCAGAGTGGAAGGCTGGCAAATCCAGCTCTCCTACATTCTGACATGCACCTTAGAGATGCCTTGAGTTTTGGCTTTGATTGCAGAAATGTATTTCAATTGCACCTTTGCTTATAAAGTAACATTTTAGCAATACAGTTAGGAGCAGTCTTAAGTGTTTTGGTCTGTGCAGACTTTCAGTAATTTAAATGCAGTCAAACTTTTAAATGAGGTTACAGGCAATAAGGCTAAAAATACAATTTTCCTGTAATTAGATAGGCAATGAAACTTTTAAATATGTGACACTTCTTTTTTTCATCACCAAAAATTGTTTCTCTACTTAAGGCACAGCTCTTATTCTATCTGTCTGACCTAATAAATTAGCAGTTTCTCTAAGGGTAACATGAAATTATCCTGGTGAAAATAAGGCAACTCAGGCCTTCTAAACTGTTAGTCTGAAAATGACAGAGCTGCACTCCCTTGCTGTCTACAGCTGTCATCATTTCCTTGTTTATGTTCACTGTCAAATGGTTTACCAGTCATTTGGGATTCTGTCTATCCATCTTCCCCTTAAGCAGAGTAAGTAAAGCCTCAAAGTGGGTAAGAACACTGACGTCCAGTCCCTCAAATAACGTTTCCTAAAAACACACATTTTCATACATGTGCACTCAGGTAGAAGAATTCAGTAGAGAGCGAGTGGAGTCAAGAACGACACCTGTATTAAAAACTCCTGAGGAGAATTTTAAAACTGTCTCTTTTGAGAGGGAAAAGAGGGCGATGGAGGAGAAGAGGAGGAGAATATAGATCATGGGAAGTGGGGGAATGATGTAATTTCTGTTAACTTTTGTTTCAGTTTACGTAGCTCCTAGTCTGAGGTAATTATACACATAAAATAGCAGAGAAGACCTCTGACTCCATTGCTTTTTCAAAAGGATTGGGGTCCATTCTCCACCAAGCTTTATTGCTCTTTTTTTGTTTCTTCTCCAGGGGTTGTGAGGGGAGCATAGCCGTTAGGATATGGGTGAAAACTTTGTGTTTAACTTCTGTTCCTGGTGAGCTTCGCTAGTGCAAAGAGGAAGTCAGGCCACTATTTAGTTTTGACAGAAAATTACTGGAGGTATTGAGAGTTGGCAGATTAGGAGCTATGACGTTCCACTTCCTGGAAACATTGATGTCTGCTCTTTTATTGTCAGTGATCATTTTTTTTTCTTTCTTTCTGTCTACAGCAAATAGCATTCAAAAACTTGGTACAAAGAAATCAGCAAAATGAACAACAAAATCAAGGCCCTCCAGCTTTGAACTCAACAATACAGCTGCCTTTCTTAATAGTCAACACTAGCAAAAGAACAGTCATAGACTGCAGCATATCAAGTGATAAGTGAGTGCTTATAGAATCAATCTTCAGAATTTTGTTTTCTTTGTGGACTGGAATTTTTCTTTGGACAAATGAGAGAAATTTCTCTAGTTTACTAAAAGTATTTATGTATTTAAATTTGCTACTGTCACTTCAAGGGTGTTTTGGGTTTGGTTTTTTTAATATTTAATACAACTGCAGTAATAATAGGAGTAATTTTATCAACACTGCTTTACAATTGCTAGTTCCAGCAGACTGACTTTCATTGTTGTACGAGGCACTTCAGGCTGGCATTTCAAAGAGCATTCACTGCTCAGGAGAAATAACTGAATGCAGTTATATACTAGGACAGCACTAGCTTTTAATGAAGCCATGTGATAGTGCTTCTGAATTCTTTCTCCTAATATGCCATAAATGTATTTAGTCAGAAACACAAGGTGATCCATGTAAGACAAAAATAATGTCCTGGAGGTGATAGTAACAACTTTGAGAGTGTCTTCTAATAGCAAAGAGGTTGCACCTAGTTCTTTGAAGGAAAAAAAAAGGAAATTATATAGAAATTTGAAATACTGTCTTTGTAAACAAACTGCTATAGTTGCACTCTTATATTAATCTGAAAATCTTCTACTTATGTACGTATTTCTGAATGCTTTTGTTCTTCCTCCTGTGAAAACATGGCTGAAAGTATGAGGTACTGTTATGTTAACTGTTAATTGGATCACAACCGCTTTATTAGCTGAAAATAGCTGCCTTTGCTTTAATACTGTAGATTACAGATTTCACTCTGTGGTGTAACAAATCCCATATTGAACTTCAAGTCAATTAACATCAAGCAAAAATTGACAATCTCTAGTAACCTAAGCACCGACACACAGAAAATCAGTAGTATTAAAAGTTGAATTTTTGTAGAAAATTGGACTGAAGTCCAATACGTTCTGTGACAGAACTTTTGGAATACTCCCATCAGTACTGCAGTTCAGCAAGTTGGGAATTTTAGGATCAATATTGATTTAGCTTAACTACAGCCTTATTTTGTAGGCGTACTGTACAGTTCTTACTGCACTTTTAAACAGTGCTCTGTATTTAGGGCAAAAGTGGTCACTCGGTTTGGAGAATTCAAATTCTGTAGTTTATTGGAGAGTATCTGTGCTGCCTAACCCCACTGCTGGTCAGCTTGAGTGTCAGCCCTTCACTTGATTTCAACCTCAGTTAATAACCCACTGTTTAAAGGGTTTCCGTTTCCCTTTCTTCTCCCAAGTAACAATTAGGTAAAGCATTGGTTGGTCGGTATTTATGATGCACCAGCAGGTGATGTTATAAACTCCAGTGAACAGATAAACTCACAGCATTAGCTACTCAAAATTGTATTTACAGAGGATCCTCCAAAAGAAAACAATTGCTTGGAAAAATGGTACATCTAAGAGTGATTTAGCCTCATGAGGAACATAGGTTTGTGTCTTCTAAGTTTCTTCCTACACAAAAACAGACCTTATCAAGCCAAAACAGAATGAAATTTCTCACATGTAAAACAAAGAGGGTATTGCACAAATTCTGTTGAGAGTTTGAGAAGGCAGACAGGTACCAAGCAGTGTTCTGGGAATGACATTTCTGAAGGTGGAGTAAAGAAAAGCAGAGTCTTCAGATTAAAAGGAAGAAGTTACAAATTATGTTGAAAAGATGAATGGGACCCTGAACAAGCAGGTCCCATTTAAACAGGAAAAATGTATTTAGTGTATATGGTGTTTCTATATAAATGTTGTAGGTCTTAGGAAAAGGAAAGAAAAAAAAAAAGGAACGAGAATATCTAGTTTTAAACAGGCATTCAGACACAATAGATGTTATCCAAAACTCAGAAAATTAGAACATCTCTGTTCTAATAGGAAATGCAGATTTTGCCATTGGAGATACAATGCTGTACATTAGAGAAACCTGTGGGAAGTGGGAAGTTGGCTCTTGTACCCTTACAGAAAGAACTGCCTGCGAGAGCAGGAAATCCAGATTAAATTCATTGTTCATCAGATTTGCACTTACCATGGGAAAGTGGCAGGAACTGTACCCAAACTTTGCATACACAGTACTGCCTCTGGACCTCGCCTTTAGCACTAGATGGCAGCCCAGTAGATCATTCTATGAGAACAAATGAGAACATTATTGATTTCTCAGTAATGGCCAAAATAATGCTGGGAATTATTAGGAAAAACAGTAAGGAACACAGTGTAAAACTAGATGCGTGTAGGGCTTTTATATCTGGAATACTCTGTGCTGTCTTCTTGGAAAAAGTACAGCATAACCAGAGAGAGACACAGGAGGGCAGCAAGAATGACTGAAGCTATGAAAAGGCTTTCACAGAAGGAACAGATGGGCTCTTTGGCCTGGAAAAGAGAGGACAGTGGACTCACAGGTGTCTGTAAAATAACGGATGACATGGGGAGTGTGCATAGAGAACAGCTGTGCGCAGTTGCTTATTAAAGTTAAAATTAAGAGACATTAAGAAAAGATACCAGGTGTTGGGTTTTAGACAAAAAGAATGTAAGTGGTTTTGTAACAGTTTGTCTATGCAAAGCACAGCGTTTGATGTTGTTCGTGTCAAAAGGGGTCATGTCACATCCCTGAAAGAAAACCCTCAAATAGCTATTAACGGCAAAGGTGGAAGTGCAGGGATGTGCTACATCAGAGGCTGCAGGTTGCTGGAAACTGTACTGGAGAAATATTTGTTTGTTTTGAAACTTGTGGGGGGGAAAGGAGTTCTGCTCATTTCTAACTTCCAGTATTTGACCACAGCACCTGGGAGGAGAAATGCAGAGCTATCAATAAATACAGCCTTCATCCTGTACCGTAAAAGCTGGAGTCGGTTACTACTTACTTAGTACACAGCTTGCTGGTAGTAATTGTGGTACGAGACTGGTCTGCCATCCCCTGTTACCTGACTTCAGCTGCACCAGTCTAGCTAGCAGGGATGTAATGGTACCAATTCAAGGTAGAGCGACACATCTTATTTTCCCTTTTAATGTATTAATGCTTAAATATAGCTGCATAATAATACTGCATGAGTCACAAAATAAATGATATAACTGACAATTACACCTAGAACAAAGCATGTAGATTTCTAGATCTTTGTTCTAGAATTTCTAGAAAATTTTGTATCTGGGTACAAAAGATGCAACTTTTCCAAACTTACAGGTTGAGGTGTAAGAAAATTACTATTAAGAAAATCCACATGTGACACCAGCTGGGAGAGCTAGGGGAGACCCAGCAGTGACTTACCTTTCAAAGATCATATCTGATGGAGGGGTTGCTTTTCCAGGGCTAAAGGTTTTGTCAGCAGAAAATGAGGTACTGGGAAGTAGCCTTATATTGTAATCCAGTGCTGTCCAGGCTTTTAATAGCCTGTGATCATAGCATAAGGCCAGTCTAGATGCCCCTGCTTTTCTTAAAGCTCTGATAAGTTTACATCACTATTTACACTTCTACATGCAATGAAAAGCATTTTGAGAGTCTTGCAGCAGAACCGGTGGGTTGTGAACGTACAGGCCTCTGAACAGACTGCTTTGCTAGCTGCATCCAAACGCATCCAAACAAGCAAAGTTATACCAAGGTAACTAGGTCAGCGCACAGGAGGGGTGTTGCACGTTAGAACAGAAAGTGAAATGTAAAAGAAGCAAAACCAAACCAGTTATTTTGGTGACAGGGCTGCAGGTGACCTTTGAAAGTATTTGATTTAGTAAAAATGCAGGTTCATGTTTAGTAGGGCCTCCCTCTTCCCCTTTGAATCTGTCTAATGAGGTAGAAAATTTTAGACTTTCTTCCTGCAGCGGTGAAGTTACATTATGTTAATTGAGAAAGTGCCATTTTAAACCCTGTAGGCATGCCAGTCACAGAAGCAAAAGAGAAAAAGCATCTGCTACACTTTTTGTTCCTTAAGGACTCTTTGCAGATAATGAAGAGTCTAGACACTTACCTCAGTGCATACCAAAAAGAAGGAAAAAAGGCAAAAAAAAAAAAAAAGCATAGCTTGCTCTTTTCAAAACCATCTCACTTTGAATTTTTACATGCAGATTTGAGTACCTCTTCAATTTCGATAACACTTTTGAGATCCACGATGACAGCGAGGTGCTGAAGAGGATGGGAATGTCCTTTGGGCTTGAGGAAGGCAAATGCTCAGCGGAGGACTTGAGAACTGCAAAATCACTGGTGCCAAAAGCTTTAGAAGGCTACATCACGGGTAAGTTTGATGAGACTTATATTATTCCTGATCAAATTTATAATATTAGTTAACTGAAGCAAATTTAATGATGTTAACCTACATAGGTGTGTAACATTTGAATTTATATGGGAGCTAGTAGCGACCCAACATAAACAGGTTGTTTTACAGTTAATTTTGGAAGGTTTATCATAGTTGTCCTGTAAATTTAATTCACACTGATTTATAACAACAAACTTCTGAGTGAGCTGCACTATGAAGAAATTATTTCTTAAGTAACTAAATTGACACCAAGAACAGATTTTCATGGGTTAGTATTAATTTTGAATAACTGTGGATGTGTGGAGGAGGAAACTGGAAGAAGGCAGCTCTTCCCAGGTTGAGGAGGAAAAGGAAAGAAAAAGAGCATCTTGAACTGGTTGAGTGTGACCCGTATGTGACCCAGCTGCATCCACACGTTACTTTGCCTGAGGCAGGTGAGCACTGCTGAGTTCTCTGTGTCGCTGTCCGTGTAGACATGCTCGGTGCGCTCTCGGTGCATGGATGGTAGGCTCTCCTGTCTCAGTCATTTACGCGCTTTTACTTAACATGTAAAACAGTGATACTTAGATAAAGCACGTGGCTGCCAGGTGCCATCTGAGAACTGAGCTTCTCTAAATAAAAGCAAGAGACTCCAAAGAGTTCCAGGACAGGTGCCCCATGCGGACTTTATCCCTCCCGTAGCCATACTGTTTGAACAGGTTGCACTGAAATAGACTCAAACCTGATCTCCTTCACTGTTGCATCACTGGACTAGAGCTGCTAAAATTTATAATCGTTTCCTTTAGTTACTGTCAGTCTGCATTCTTCTTGCTCTGCCCAAAGCTGAAACTTAGCCCAGCCTTTTCTCACGTTTCTGGAGGAACTTCCTCTGTAAAGGAAGTGTTACCTAATGAATTCCTGCATACAGACCTTCATTTTTGAGGAAAGGGGGAACAAAGCTATTGCCCTGACTTCGCTACTAACTAGGCTTTGGTCTTGTTTAAACTGCAGTTGTATAAAGCTGTGTCTGGCACTCAGGGAGGTTGGAAACTTCAAATATGGGACTTAATTTTTTAAAAAACTTGCCTGAGGTTGATTCCTGTTTGTTGGCAACATTAAATCTTCATGTCAGGAACTTTTAAATGCAGGCTTTTTATTCAAATACTCTTCTGTTTTGCTAAGAAAAATACAGTTAAGTAGTCAGGAGAGTGAACATGTGGTTTTTGTATTGTATTCTTGATTTTACTATGCGAGAGAGTTAAGAGTGAAAGAATTTCTTAAAATTTGTGACATCAAAACACTGCTGGATATAAAAGATTTCAGTTACTGCTGCAGTAAGAGATGCACTTCACTCGCAAGAGAGAAGCAATAATATACTTTATTGATACAAACCAGTGAGTTAACGAAGCTCAGTAGTAAATGTGACAGTGGTTTACCCAGATTCGATGGCAAGGTACACTGGATTATTCACTGCACAGAGGACAGGCTCAGACAAAACTGTCAGGGAGACCCTCCCATTACGAGTCACGAGGTTCAGAAAGGACCCCCCTTGCTTTCTAAACTCCTCCTCAGAGAGGAGTCTGGGTGCAGCTGGATCCGGTGCTAGTCCCAGGCTTGGTCAACAGTTTCTGTCTAAAGGATTATATATGTGCAGTCAATCTGCTACACCACTTGGCTAAGATTTCAAAGTTTAGCGTGCTGTTAACCACTTACCGAGAACCTGCTGCAGCACGGAATCTCTCGACCTCAAGGAGTAACCTTGAGAGGCATCCCCCCACCCAAGGGGAGATCCTGGCCTGCAACCCACATCAGATGATTGCCTGACATTTGCATACCAGCAAGACCTCTGGGTCTCTGTTCCTGCCAGCCCTTGGCTACCATGTTGCCATCCGTCCCCAAAGTCCATTACACTGGATGCAGCTATCACCACCCCCACTGGTGGTTATGGCTTCAGCGGGGTGGGAGCGGGGGCAGCACAGCTCCACGGTTACATTCACTAAAATTTGTACATTTTAAATGGCTTAACATTTCAAACTACTGCAAATGTGCTTATGTTTATCAGCTCTTGTTTGTGTTTTGCTGGTCCCCTTGTCCTCTGAGTTTCATGTTTTAATTTCGGTCAGTTTTGAAATTACACACCAAGTCTTTATAAGGCGTCAATGGTGCCAAAAAAAAAAAGATGAAAGAAGCCTTGCTTTGTGCCTTGCAGGTTCGTTCAACTAAAATCTATTTACCACGTGATTTACCATCAATGTAAAAAAGCGGAAAGGAGCAGAACCCACATCTTTTCATAGTGTTAGAGTCTTCAGGTTACTTAATTGCTGCCATGTATTAAGGAACAAACTAAAATTTCTACTTCATTTTAAACCTGCCTTAATTTACCTTCAGAGATTAGGGTGTATGTACATGTGCAAAAAATCCTATGTCATTACACTATTTACTGAATAAAACCAGCTCTTAATAATTAAGCAATAAAACTACATGTCTAAACCAGTGATTAGCAGTTCATTTTAGTTTGTTTTGAAAAAACACCAGTGTACTGCTGGTGGGGTTTTTTACTGAAAGCATTAAAGCCAAAATAACTGTGATGTTCCTGTGCAAGAGAAGGACAAGTAGTACTCTGTTTCAAAGAAACTAAAAAGAAACAGATTCTAAGATAGCATGCTCTTAAAGAATGTTGTGATTAGGGTTATCTCCCTAGTAGCAGGCCAGCAGCTAGAAACCTAGCTAGATTTTTTAAACATAAGCAATGTATTGATTTTATTTTTACTCAAAATGCATTGAGTATGTAATGTACTCTTCAAACATGGGTTACATTCAGATGTTTCAGCCTCTGAAAAAATGAGTCCAGAAGTGTAAGAAGTGTTGTTATTAGAGTAGGTACATTCATTTTAAAGGTTTCTTCTGTCTGTTGTGTGCTACTTAATTACACAATACAAATCCACAGTTAAGAGTATGAAGTGTCTAGCAGAGGTTTCTGATGGCAGTAACTGACAAATAAAGGAAACAGATTTAAATGTTTTGCACAATACTCGAAAAGCCAGCATTTGCCTGATTATGTATTTTTGTTTAAGTAGAACTTCCCATTTTAACCCTGGCAGTCTTTAGATGTTGTTTCTTACACTGCAAGAGTAGTGCAATGGAAGGCTCATCACTGGTTTCTCAAATTCATGGTCACTTCCATAGCTCTCATGGATGGCACTTTTAAGTACACAGGCTTCAATTACTACTATACAAGAAAAGCAAATCAAAGTCTCCCATTCACTGAGTAGATTTATTACAATCAAAATAAGATTCTCCTGCACTAGCTGACTCCTGGAACACAACTGCTGTAGAAACCAGTCCTGTTCTAGTATGTCTAAGTAGGTAAGTCAATTCCTATACAACGTTCACTTGACCTTAGCCTGGTCACCTTTCTTCAGGTAATTATTGACTTGGAAACACTAACACTAGTTTGTATTGTAATGCTTGCCAATAGGGCTGGAGAGAAGCAGCTGGAAGAATCCAGGTCTAAACCAGTTCAATGAAGGAAATTTAAAAGTGACAAAAAAACTTGGATCATCTCAGCTTTAAAAACAAAGTATCTTCTAGTTATATTGAATGTGCAAGTAATTTGCTTGGAAGTGCTGAACTGATGTTGTATGCATCAAAACCTTATTAGTGTATTTTCTTTTCCAGAGGATCATATGTTTTAGCCATTCTTCAAGTGCCCTTCATTTGATAAAAATAGCATCTTCTAGGATTTCTACAGGTTTCATCATGTTTTAGCAAAAAAGTGCTGGGGTTTATTTAATATG
Organism: Antrostomus carolinensis; assembly: GCF_000700745.2. Classification (NCBI taxonomy): domain Eukaryota; kingdom Metazoa; phylum Chordata; class Aves; order Caprimulgiformes; family Caprimulgidae; genus Antrostomus; species Antrostomus carolinensis. The sequence continues at coordinate 12,599 of NW_010320500.1, forward strand.
TATTTTAAGTACTACATTGGTGTGATCCTCAAGTGTCTGCCATTGAAATCAGCAGAAGCTAAGGCATATTAACACCATATAGAAAAGTACTCTGTGTATCTTTAATGATGTTTGTAAACACATTTTTATGTTGCTTGATTGTCATAATTGATGCAAACTTACAAAACTGACATGATTTGACCTTGCTGTTACTTGTTTCCCAAAAGGGAGCAAGAGTAGAGGCTACAGCAGTTCAACCATAACTTACAGTAAAAGTTAACATTGAAGTGTTGCTTTAGCCAAGTAGGTAACTCGGAAAAAGCGATGGACGTACACCAGGCTGCACTACAACCACAATACTTGCCAGCCTCTTACTGTGAAAGGAGCAATATTATTTCTAACATGACACTTGCAGCAGCTTAAGATGGCATCCCAGGGTCACAATCCTAATTACACATTCCTGCCCGTTTCTGCATTTTGACACAGTTACTTTCCTCTGCCCTCTTCATGAGCTGGTTCGGGTACGAAACTGCAGGCTTGTTACCTGGCAGAGGAGTTTCTGACAATTTAGCATGTAGAACTGTCTAGCTAAGGGCTCAAACCAGAGTAGCTCAAGTAAAGGAGGGATGAAGAGAAATACACCACGGATTGAGACAGGTATAAACTCTTGTAGAACCATATCCAAAGTAACATCCTGTGCCTTTTAAGCCATGCTTATGCTACAGGCAGTTAACGCAAAACTAAGTCCTGCCTTTCTCAATTGAGGCCTTACTCCTAGAACTGAGACTACAGTTAAAAGGTAAGAAATAAAAATTCTGAGGCACTAACAGTTGTGGTAACAACATCCCACTTGTATGTATCCCACAAAGGCAGTGGGCAGAGTGAGTGGTGCAGTATAGGACCTCTAGACTGCAGCACTTCTTTATTCTTCCCTTCATGAAGAAGTGTTCTGCTGTCTACCTGCATAACAAGCCTTGACTGGAAAATGGGCTGGAGTTGGAACTGAAGAGATAGGAGTGCCCACTGACTGAATAAGCTTCTTCAGCTATCACCAGTAATCTCTTGTAGCACTTCTACTTTTGCATTAACTACTAAAGGGTATTCCTTTAGAGCCTTCTTATGTAAAGTACAAACTTCTACCAAGCGTATCTCCTGCAAGATATGCCCAGTACATAATAAGGATGCCAGTCTTAGATTGCACTGTACCACCTTGGGAAAGTTTTTCCAAGCTGCTTTCACTGTTTCATGAGTGTAGCTATTAGTAATTTATCTACATGGCTAGAAGTAGTAAGTCTTCATTGTAGGCAGACTTCTATTTTGACAGTCTTTTCCAGACAGGAAATAGCTTCTTAAACTCCTCATCTCTCACAGACTTCCTCTTTTCCCTGGCTACTCAGAGCCCACTGGAAAATAGAATTTATAAATATAAGGCAATGAAAGTACAAAACAAAAGATGTGCATCTGTGAACCTTCTTTCTGCCTTATGTGTAAAGTCCATACTTTCCTTCACCTTGCTCTTCAAAAAGAAAAGCTAGCTAGCTATTATCCCAAAATGTTAATAAAATGCAAGATTACTGGCAGTGACTTGTTATTCTTCTGGAATATTGAGCATGTACACACAGGCACACCCTTTAAAAGACCAGGAAACAGCACTGTGAGACATCTCCAATTCACTTTATTAATCTAAATACAATGCAGTCATCCCAAATGGTTTGGCCGCCTCCTGCAAAGACAGGAGGAGACTGTCAGAACATGTCCTCTGTAAAAATGAACTTGCATTGAGGGCAATCTTAATGAAAGTCATCCAGCTATGCTCATAGTCAACTGTTCTCATCTGTTCCATCCTCATAGATCACCCTAAAGCTGCCACTTACTAATGTTTTCTGTCATATTCCAAAGACTGCTGGCAGAAACATCACCCTTGTTAGCCTTGCTTTGTAATGTGTCATTTAAATACCTTGCTGCTAACAAGTTTCCACAGCACAAAACAAGGTAGCTGATGGGTGCCAGTGGATGGTGAGCCCATTGATGTGGCAGTGACAACCTGGGGGTACGCTGTCAAATCTCAAGGAGCCAAAGCTTAACAAGAGCACAGAAGGACAAAAGAGAAAGTGTATGTAACAAACACATTTAGTTATTCCTCTTATCTGCTGTAACACAGCAATTATAGATAAAATATGAAGAGTACAATCCCATTTTACTGCCATTGTGCTGTACAGAAGTTTGCTTAGGCATAGAAAACAGTGGTAAGGACTCAAACTCCTGGTTTAATGCATCCAGCTGGAAGCACCGTGAAAAATAACCAGACAGTCCTGATTATAACTATTTTTATTCTAACTTTGTGTTGAGATGGAATTTGGGTAGATCAATAGAATCACCTTATCTAAGAAACAAATTAAAAACAACTCCCCCTCAAAAAAAAAAAATCTTCTAAGTGTAATTGGGTCAAATGACTTGGCTTGCTGATTCTCTTGGCAGAAATGTGCATAACCGGAAACAACAGCCAGGCATTATTTGTTAGGGAATTTGAGAACAAGTACTATGAGGGTTGTAAGTAACCCATTCACATCTCTCTGAGGTCTTTTAACTAATTACCTCAAGGAATCCAGCATTATTGCAAGACCATTTCAATCCTAAAATTTCTTATCCCTGGGGAGGAGACTGACTTACACATCACACACGCAGTGCACAACAGGCTCTCTCTTTCATACCCTTGGCACAAGTCCCAAGACCTGGTATGTTCATGTCCACAGCTGACTGCCGTCTCTATTCAGTGTCAGCATGGATTAGGAGGCTGTGTTACCACCAGCTTTGAGACCACCAAGATGAAACTGCCTTTGGCCATCAGAACATACACAACTGAAGCGCACACCGCAGTATCTCCCATCCTGACAAGTACAGTGCCCTTTGTACCTTCACCAAGTGCAGCAGCAAAGGCATTTGGAGCTGTTGGGGCATTTGATTGCATCAATCAGTAGTTTCCATGAAGGACTCCAAAACTATTTCAGGTGCCTGTGACTGCATAGAGCTGCTAGCCTGGGTCATCTGCAGTATGAATTCTCTTCAGACAGAGGGAAAAGTTTCATAAAAACAACCATAATTCTGAGTGTGAGAGTGCAAGGCTTGAGAGCATCCGGAAACACCGGGGCACAGATGTTTATATATGTAATTTCATTTTGATTAAACAGCACACGTCTAGAGTATAAAAGTGACTTCAGCTACGGGTACCTTCTCTTCTAAACTAAACTAAGGAATCCTAACTGCAAAGAGAATGCAAAGTTTAAGATTGTAAAAGAAAGAAAAAATGTCAGTAACTCAAATACAATTATGCTTTCTTCTAGATATGTCTGCAGGATTTTCATGGATAAACCAAGGGTTACTTTCAAGTTCAGCACAAGCAGTTTCACACTTAGAGGTAGCAGGAGGCAGTTCTGATGATAAATCAAGGTACATAAAATATGTTTTTATTCAAGGATAGTGATACGTGCTTGCGGTACTCTCAGTAACTAACTTCACTGTTTCATACCATTTACATGCAGGAAATGAGATGTTTCCTATTGTAGTTGATTTTTGATTGTGAAAAAGTCTCTTACTCTGGCTTCCTTGATAGCTATATTTGAAAGGTCAAATCAACATGCTTTGACTTTTGAACATACTAGCTATTTTGCATCTGTTTCAAAAGAAGAGAATCACTTCCAAGCCTTTATTATAAAGACAGAATTTTCCTGATTAACCTTAAATTCCTACCTGGGCATGGACTACAAAAAGGTAGTTACAGGTGGAAAAAAAGCCTGATAACACTTCTGAAGAATACAAAACAATGTTTGGTGTCTAAATGCACTACTGCTCAAGCTGTCATGAAAGAAATGTAGTCCACACAGTCTAATCATATTTAAAAACAACCAACCAGCCAAAAAACAACCAACAGCAACAACAACAAAAACCCAATCCAAAAAAACCACCTCAACTACCATATTTTGCTAGGAAGTTACCTGTACCTTAAAAAAAAAAAAAAAAAAATGGAAGGAGGGATTGTTCTGGAACAGGTTTTTCCTCATGGCATTTAATAGCTTAATTTCATATTGCAAACATTTCTGTGTATTGATAAAACTGTGATGGACTTGTTCTTTAAGCTTTCTTCAGCTTGAGCAATTCTACAGGTTGGTTCTTATTTTTTTAAAAAGCTACCAAATAATATTTTTTTATGCTACTTTCCAATATTTTAGCAGTTTTCATAACTATTAACTGTGTTTAATGTAAAGCTTCTGAATTTTTCCTTTTTGGTAGCATTTCTTTAACTAAAGGAAAAGCTGAGGCCAAAAAGAAAGCTTAAAACTTCATGAGAAATCCTCTAAACTTTGATGTTTTTGTTTTGATAGTGAAAATCCAGGGTTGTGTTTGGATGCTGAAGTGGCCTTAGCAACTGGGCAGTTCCTTGCCCCTAGCAGTCAACAGTCCAGCAGTGCCACATCACGCTACTCTGAGTCACGGGGAGAAACTCCATGCTCATTCAATGATGAAGATGAAGAGGATGAAGATGAGGATTCTTCCTCCCCAGAATAAGGACAGAATATACAAAATGCTGCTTAGATATTCTTAATGGGAACTCCTGTTTACATTTTACTTAAGTTTCTTGCCTTGGTTTGTGCTGTGTTCAGTGAAGCAAAATGGAAGCTTCAAACCAAATTGATCCACAGCTGAAATTGAAAACTTTCTGTACCTGAACACAGAGTGACATGCAGCCACAGAGCAAAGTGGTTTTAATCGACTATAACCAAGGAAGAGAACAAAGTCCGTGGAGATTTGGCAAAGTAAACATCAAGTTCACAATTTCCATTTTGGGACATTCTGTCTCAAGTCTCTGTCTTCCCCTTATCTTTACCAGATGGAGAAGGAAACAGTCAGTCAACAAATGCCAAGTCCTGCATTGTCTTTTGGCTGTGCTACCTTTAGAATAAGGAGAAGAGAGCACGTGTGAATGTGCTAGAATAACTATTTAAAACTATCTTCTATGAAAATTCTTCTAGGGAAAAGGGGCTGTTTGTTAGAATGTTTGCTTTTTTCTGTTCAACTTGCTGTATAGAAGATTCGTAAAGTAATATAAATTGCAAGTGATAAATGAATCTTGAAATAGTTTAAATCCATTTTAGATACTCTAAAAGTTACATTAGTATGTCTCTTTTGAAAGGTTCATTTTTACTGCAGACCTAATTTATTATAAGTGATTATTCTTAGCCATTAAACAGTCAGGATAAAAACAGCAGTATTCTCTGCACCAGTGTTTTTCAAGGAAAAAAAAGTTTTAAAATTATATTTCCAGGTTATAGCGTATCCAGAAGAGCTTATCCTTTACTGTTCTAACCTTATAATCCCTTTCATTTCATAGCATGTGTTGCTTGGTTTGGGTTTTTTTTAAAGGCCTCTGTGTTAAGGATCTCAGGCAGCATGTTTTCAAGGCAGTATTTTCAAATTTAGGGTGGGCAGGTCACATAACTTTTTAAGTCACGGGCCGAGGTTCTTAGGAAAAAAATTAAATTTCAATAATACATCATTTCACATTTTGCATTCTAGTCACCTTGGATTGTGATAGACTAACTTTCTTATAATTAACTTCTGTTGCACTCATCTTGATGCGCCTTTGAAAAATAGTAGTATCAAGCCACTTCTTAAAATAATTTATGGCTAAAGTTACACAACATGAATGCTATTTGAACTGTGCAATTAGACTTGCAACAGGAGGCTCTGTGTTCTCTAGTTAACATCACATCCAATCAGAAAGACCTTTTTAAAAAAACCTTAATATAAGAGCAAAATACACTGTAGATGTACTCTTCCAGGGTGTTCTAACATCCAGTATATTAACTAGTCTCAAAGTTAACTATTTTTAATTAGGTAAATCCAGTTTAAAATAGTGTCACTTCTTTTTAGTTTTTATACTGTATGTAAATATTTGACCTGTTTCTACGTACCAGTGTATTGGCTGTCAGAGCTCAACCACATGGGCTCTGTTCTTTAGTTAGGAGATGAGGCAGCCTGTAATACTGCTCTTTGCTTGAGCAGTGGCAGCAAACTGTGTCCCTTGACTGCTGTGACCGTTACTCAGCAGGGTCTGGGGTGTGTCCACATGATCTTTTCCAGACAAACCTGCACTCAAGCCAAGAAGATCCAAAAGCACCAAGCCTGACCTAGTGACATAAACCGAGGCTCCAGCTAAAAAGCTACCTGGCTGTTGGACAGGAGTTAGCACATGCCTAGCTACACACAGGACAGGTGAAGCTGTGAGGAGCACAGAAGCACACCTGCATGGTTGCCTTAAAAATTAAAGCATCCAGATAGAAACTTTTCACAGATGGTTTGAACTCCTGCATGTGCAGTACAGTGAGGGAGGTACAGCTCTTGACTGAGCCAGCAGAGCTATCTAGCTTGCACAAATGGGTTGCAAATGCACAAATTAAAACAATTCTTATATGCTTACCGTGTTATTCACCCTCTGGGCAAAACTGTTAAGACTGTCGTGTGTTCGTGGCTCACAGGCAACAGCAGACTGAGGGATTTACACCACCTCACTTCAACCAAATCTGTAACACTACCTCTGTATGAAGAAAAGCTTTACAAATACAAAATACTCTTGCTGAGTGAGTGCACTTGACTGAAGTGGCTCACTTTTGAAATAAGAGTAGGAGAAGGTAACAGATACTCCAGGCATATTACTGTGGAATTGTCAGCTTCATGAATGACATTTCATTTAAATAGATAATTGCTTTTATTCTTAAAAACCCATTGTTTTTTCAAAAACTGTCCTGTCAGTCAGCTTTCATTGGAGAGGGCAGATCAGAGATACCCGATATACACAGCATCCTAAAGTTATTATTCCTGCACTCCCCTAAAACATTAGGAGCACATTTAACTTTACACTTTCTTCACATTTCCCGCTCAAGATCTGTGTAAAAAGAAAAACCAGCAAAACACTAAACAATTACTAAAGAGGAGCACTTTGAACTCGTAAGAACCTGGCAAAAAAGGCTTCCTGCCCAGAAATGAAATTTATTTTATCAGCAGTCAGTGTGCTTTCTGCTTTATGGGAGGAAAATCTTCAGTGATCTCTTCCTTCCATTGATGTCCATGTCCTTCAGAGCAGCAGACTGCACAGCTACTTGCTTTCTGGCAAACCTCAAGCTATCAACTTTAAAAAAAAAAAAAAATAATCTAAAAGCACATGTTAGTTCAACAGTTGAACCAAGGCTTTAAAAGTTATTTTGCCTGAACTAGTTGAATACAAAGGACAAAACAAGTTACAACATTTAGAAGAGACTTCAAAAAGAAATTCTTTCCTTGGGATTCTTTGTGCCAAGTTCCAGTTGAGGATGAAGTTCAACTGAAGCCCTGTGGTCTTGTGGTTTCACTAAAGTCTGGGAACTAGGAGAATTTGGGGCCTTATCCAGCCATAGTCACTCGTGTATGATCTCGGGCAAGCCTTGCAATCATTCTTCTTGATCTTAGCTGAGATGATACTTAAAAAAAACAAACCAAACCACACACAAAAAAAAAACCCCAAAACCCCCCCCCCCAAAATAAGTAAATGCAGGACCTCACAAAATGCAGCTGTTGCATCTGAATTGAGCTCTGAACAATTATGAGTAACAAGGGGATTGAGAATATTAAGCAACCACACAGCTCCCGCAAAGCTAATGGCAGTAGTTGTGCTCAGTTGCTTCAACATGGAGGCCTTCCTTCCCTGCCTCTGAAAGCCAACAGCAGATACTTGCCAGGATAAAATGGTCATTAGCAAGACTGGTTTTCCCATTGTCTATTCAGTTACCGTCATCCTCTCCTGTTTCATGCAGTACCCTTGATATTCATTGATACAAAACAGGAAGCAACTGGTACTAGAAGGTATCATAAGACAAAGTTAACATTTAACTTCTCATGCAAATTCTGTTTAAGATAAATTTAAGTGACATGTTTCTGTGTCTTAGAACACTATTTCTTGGTTATACATTCAGAAGGCACTTGGCTGTGAGCAATATAATGCTGTGTGTAAATGCTTTTTTATATATTGCAGTAAACAGCTTTATTTCTGGACTTACTTTATGGTGCTTGAAAAATCTAAATGTGACTTAGAAAAACTTGTCAGCATCACAGACTAGATGAAAAAATATGAGTGGGAGAAAGCATTTTTCTATTATGTGGAAATCTGACATAATGTTTGTGGATTTTGGTTTTTAAAGTTGTATTGAAGTGTGCCATTTCAACACTGGAATTAATGGCAACAATCCACCTAATCTAAGAAAGTGTGTATATTTAAGTAAAGACTAAAGCAAATGAAACCAGTTTAAGTGAAGATATGATTTTAACTAGCTGCATTAAACCTAGTACAAGCCACACTTTAGATACTTCAATTTTGGTTAAGGTTTTTGTTTATTTTCTTAAACTATAGCTTGTAAATACTCCTAATCCTTTTGAGCAGCTGGAAATTGCTGAGTATGCAGAATACCCACAGAAGGACTTGTGCTGATCAACCAAGTCAGCCTGAAGTAACATTATATAAAATGGCCTAATAACCAAATTTCAGTCATTTTTTTAAAGAAAAACAAACCCCTCAAGTTCATACATAAAATGATGCTTGAATTTAGAATTCCACAGTTAAGATTTTAAATGTCAAGTGATCGCTTTTCTCACCACATCCACCATTTTAATTCAAGAGCATGGCTGAAACTTAATCACATCTGAACACTGGGCAATACTAGTTTTTCTAATTAACTGGCTCTTTTCAGGTGAAAATAATCGAGGCAGTTTTTCAGGAAGATTTTCCTTTTAGTGAGTTAAAAGATGTTTGGGTTTTGGATTGATTTAAAAAACAAAGCTAGTAACCACAGGGTATAGTATATAGTAAACAAACCAAAACAAGTTATCTTCTGACTGACCCACCTAATTTATATCTTTTCATTACAAGAGTCCCTCAGGAACAGAAGTATTTTACATAACCAGATATAATGAAGCTGGGAAAAGACTATATGAGCTTTTTAAACTTTTGATTTAAAAAAATTCTAATAATAGTCATACTTTGAGGTGACCTCCTCCTCCTGCTTACTACAAGCTTAATTAATTTTAAAGGAGGAACTGCTGCAGTTCAGTCACTCCAAGGCCTGGTATATTTTGCAGCTGAAGGTGTCCCAACCTTCAGCACTAGGAAGCAGTGCTTCTTGCAGCATTACTGATGAACAAGGAAGAGGCTAAGAACCATTGGTGTGTTTGTTGAGGTTTTGTTATTTAAAATATGCCACTTCTTCAATTCTGACCCATGTCTAGAAGTAATATGCCAATAAATCATTCGTAATTTCTGATAATCACACACCTACCCTTGCAAGCACATTAACAGCCCTAAATTTTCTCTTGGCAGTTGTTCACATAACCAAATCCTGATACCATGAAACTTCCTGAAACTCTCATTCCTTAGACTTAACCAAGTTCCCAACTCGGATTATCTCTTTCCTATTTATTGGAATTTAGTCGAGGCTTTGAGCAACTGTTCTCCCCTGGACTGAGGTATATTGCCAAAAAAATCCCCACAACCAGTGTTACTCCCAGTTGTTCATTCCCTCTGCTAAGTCTTACCAGCCTTTCAAGTCACTGTAGAGCTGCTCACACAAGTACTGCCTGGCTCGCTCAGTCCAGTTACCTGAGCTGGCATCTGTGGATACAAAACCCGGCTGGTACTGGCAGTTAGGTGAGGGAATGCTCATAAAAGCATCCGACAGCAACAACTGAAGGGGCTATTATTTATTGCAGCTGCTTACAGACTGCATCTTCATTCTACATCTTTAATATTCCTTCTCTGTCTGGCCTACTCCAAAGATGAGACAAAACCAAAATGTTTTTTTTCTCTTTTTGACAGTACCCAGGAATCCAACATTTAGGATATCCACCTAAGATGCAGGACACCAAGAATCCTTGCTCAAAATTGGGCAGACAAAACATCTGAGATCTAACCATCCAAATCCCAGGATAAAGCCTCCCACTTAGGAACAATATGGAGCAAATGAATAACTTAATTTTTCCTTTCTCCAGTAGGAAAAGTAGGCTGACCTGGATCACATCAGGATTTCTAGGAAGGCCATGATAATTCCAAGCAGATACAAGAACCTCCCAGTAGCACAGACTTGCATCTCTTCATAATAAATTCAGTGTCAACTGGAATAACTGTCAACCACTTAATCTTCTGAGTTCTTTAAATGCTATTCTTAAATACTCGACACTCTCCAGGCATAGGTGCTTTAGATATATGAACACCATGAGATAGCAGGATGCAGCTATGTAAAATTTAAATCCAGTTTTAGATGTAAATCAAACTCATCTAAGCATTATATAGGAAACTTTTTCCAGACCAAAGGAGTCTTTAATAGTGACCTGGTTTTAGCCTATTCTCATTATCCAGGTTGAGTGAAACAGAGGAACTAATCCCTAGCAGTCTCTGGTTCTTGTGCCTTCCAGGAAGCAGCAGTGGCACACCCATAAGGCCAAGACAGTCAAAGAGGCAAAACCCACCACACAGTCATAGTCCTTCCCATTGACATTTTTAGGTCACATACATACAATTATTCTGAACATTAAAACATTGACCAGAAAAGGTTAAGTCCACAAAATCAGTCTCCAGTTTTTTTGGTGGGTTTGTTAAATCTCTAATGTATCTTTAACAATTAGTAGATTTGGTTGCACTAATGCAGGGATTAAGTGGATCTCCCAGAATTTCCCTAGGAAAACACCAGCTGAATCCCAGGCCAGTCACACAAGTTTCTGGCACAAAAAGACATTTCTGCTCTTTAAAGCTAGGTTATATACATGAAAAACATTTCAGAGAAGCCTATGCAAATGTTATGACACTGTATCTCACAAGCACCTACTGTGAAAAAAATAATCCTGCTTTGAACAAACCTGTAAGAACTAGGATATGAGTTCATTCTCTTTCCTCAGGCCCTGACTGCAAATAATGCCCTGGGACCAAGGCACCAACCTTTGTATTTGCATATCCTGCATCCTGTCAGGAGTAACCAGCCAGCAAGTACAGGCAGTTTTTACAGCGGTGCACGACTGTTGGCACTTGTTAGATGACCTGGCAATAGATCAGTCCCTTGGCAAGGAGTTAATGCTGATGTACACGTCAACCAACCTTACAGAGCCGCGGCAAGATGCGGCCCCTGATAAAAAAGGGCAGGTCCATCCATCCCCCTGTTACAGTAGCGCTTTTTAACATCTGCTATATTCTATATGGAATTCAGTTGTAGAGACACTTCCTTTGTATGTTTAAAATGCAGAAACCACTTGAAAGTCCATTAACTTTTAAATTAAAAAAGACTTTTTTTTTCTTCTTTTAAGAAGGAGGCCAGTCATGGACAAAGCTATTTTATGACCTCTTTCAAGGCTGAACTCAAAGGTGGGTTTGTAAACATGGTGGGTGGGAAGAAAAGAAGCACTGACAAATCCAATTTATGAGGATGCTAACTAACTATATGGGATTTGAAGTTTAAATTAATTTTTTAATCCACTTGTCTTACTCTCCCCTCCACCAACACACGTATTGGCAAAAAGTGTCACACACACTTTGGCAGAATTTTTTCTCCCTTTTCTTGTGCTAAACTCCCGTGTCTTTGGGAAAGTCCAAGTTGCCCATTCATCTTTTAAACAATTTGCTATGTATTTTTTAATTCTCTTTCTTTCCAAACACCTTTAAATTATAAACTAAAGTTTTATTTTTGCAGAAAGACTGCTATTAAGCTATACTGATTTTTTTTTTCCTGATCAAATAGTGTTAATTTCTACTACCACACTGTACATGGCTAGGAGTAGTGTAAAAAAATGTGGTAGTATTATATGCGCTTTAAACACTGACAAAGATATAAAGAAAAAGGCATATACAAAGTTTTACTTTCCTAATAGGAACACTGGCATTAGCAAATAGTATATTTGAACCAATAGGAAATATTACTTTGTAGTAGCAAACACTTTGTAAATAAAAACTTGTTATTTTTTTAATGGAAATTTTATAGAAGAAGCTATTTCTGTATACTCAATTGATTCCACGTTTACTGAAAATGCTGCAAGTGGGAATTGTACATTGCAAAATGGGGGTGGGGAGCAGGCAAGTCTGCCTGAAGGGAAAACTATGTAAGCTTTGGAGAAAAACATCCAGTTGTCTGTGAACAGGAACATAAAGCTTAACTGTAGAAGAACTGAATAAAAGAATTTCAAGGCAGTGGGATTTGGCTTGTTTTTGAGAAACACATTGTGGAAAAAAGTTGCTCTCAGTTAATGTTGCTATGTACCCCTCATTAAAAAAAAAAAAAATGGAAAGCTCCTACTTTACAATTTAATGTCCAGGAAATACTGCGTCCTTTGGTGTTTTGAAAATAAATATAAAAATCTATCAATTGTGGCCTCATTGGTTAGTTTACTATGCAGAGAAACTTGATATGTCATTATCTAGGGAAAGATGCCAGACTTCTGAAATGGTTACATTTTGACAAAGTAACTCACAAAAAGTTTAGGAATATTACTGTCCCTATGTCATCAAGACCTGCACCCAGTCTGTGCCTAAGAGGCGGCCTCAGAAACAGCTAACCAATTTCCACATCCAATTCAATGCACGTTTCACACAGACTTTTTCATTCTGTCTTTTTAAAAGCATTAGGTCTTTCTATTTAACAGTCAAGTCTGTGAGGCAGGAATTCACAGCATTCTCCTCAGCACACTGTATTCCAGTACTCTCTGTGCTACCCTTGTGTCTCCTGCTAAATCCTCTCTTTATCCTGTGGACACCCTTCAAACATCCATAGGCCCTGAACATACATACTTACAACCCCCTTCCTCATATTTTGTTAGCAAGAATCCAAATGATGAGAATTCAGGGAGCATTAAATACAGTCCCTCTTCATCATCTGTGCTGGTTTTTCCAACTCCATCAAATATAAAAACGCCAAGTAATTTCACAGTGCTTTTTTCCCCGCCACATGCACAAAAGACACACTACTATTTTTAATCTCAAACCAGCTGAAAGTAAAGGTTAAAAGACAATAGGAAAACACTTGCAAAACTGTAAATTCATTCTTGTGTAATAAATAGACACTCTAGCACAGACCCTTTTAATTTAAAATGCATTGGCATATTTGGGAAGGTATTTTCATGAATAGATTTGGCAGATTCCAGTTAGCCCCGAATAACTAGCTAAAAACTCTTGTTATGTGGGTTTTATGGTCAAGAAATATGATTGAAGAAACAAGAGGGTATAGTCTTTATCTCATTAATAAAGATATTGCTTATAAAAAAAAAAAAAAAGTCTAAAAATCTGTACCTCCTTTTGTGTCAGTGATACCTAAGTTGCTACCAGAAGGATTCTGGAACATTAAGCTAAGGATGAAGCTGGCTGGAATAAATACTTTCCTCTAAAGAATCTAAAAGGACAGGTTTTTGTTGTAAGCTACTTTATTTTTTTGTACCACATTTTCACCCAACATAGAGACTGAGAAAATGCTAAAGCATAAAAGCCCTTTTACCCTTTTTCTTCTAAGAAAGAAGTACTTGGCATGGTTCCAAGAATGGAGAAGTCTGCAAATAAGTTGTCTCTGAAATTACAAATGCTGTTGGTTTGGATTTCTTTGATTGTCTAATAAGATGACATCATACTAACTGTTTTACATTTTTCTTCACATAAATCTGTATGTTATCAAAAAAGGTATCAAGCAATGGCAACTGCTACAGCATTAAGGCACTGTCTGCTAACAATAACAGAATCATTAAGACAACAAATCTTTTTCCATGGTTAAAAAAAAAAGTCTGTACATTTGTATTTTGCTGAATTATGCACATTCTGTTAGAAAGTAAAAAGATCTCAAAACATTCAGGGAAACCAGAAAAAGAAACCCACCAAATTTGTGTAGGTTTATTATTCATTAAACTTTGTCTCAACCCCAAGTGTAGGACAGAAGATAAATTTGAACAGTACTTCATTGTGGAAGTCCCCTGTCACGAGTAATGTCCCTGACTTTGTGTGATTCGTGTAGGTTGCTCCTGAACACGGTTCAGCCTTAGTGCAGTGGGCCTGTTCTTCGTCTGCCCGAACAACAACGTATCTTTGCTTTTGGGGTCCCACTTAATATCAAATTCCCACTCAGCTGCTCCTACTGTAGATCATTTAAAAGGCTCGAAAGCCTAATATCACTGGGATTGTCTCCTTGCTGAAACCACTGTTCAAGGGTGACCAAACACAAGAAACTGCTCCTGTATGTTTCACAGGAGAGACAGCATTTCTCATCTGTCATAATGGTTAAAGTCTGTCACCCTGAAAAAATACAAGTTGTTGAAGGATTTGCATCCCTGCCTACTGGTTCTTACAACTACACAACCAATTGCAGGCTTTACTCTGTGACATTTCAAGAATCCCTCACCAGTCATTCAGAGAACTCACAGACCCATGAACCAGCAAGGAAAAACACTGTCGCAGACATAACTGAGCAGGAAGTGACAAAAAAGCCTGCAATAATTTGATGACATCAAAAGGAAGAAGAACTTGCAAACAGAAGGGTTCATGTTCTTCCAGCATAAGGCAGCAGAGTTACAAAATGGCAGCGTTATCTAAGCACCGTTGTTTTAGAATGCCCAAAACCATGAATCCCATACTCCTTTGGTTCAAATGATCTGTGCTAGCCCAAGTTTTCATCACCTTGACATTAAAGTCCAGGTTATGCAGCAATGACAATACACAAATATTACATTTAATTAATCTATAACCATTAATTGAACATTATTTTTCAAATATTAAATAACAAAAATCCTGTTTAATACTGTATTACATAAAAAAGCAGCAGATTACGTTTTTACAGCGGCTGCTTGCATAAACAAGATAGTTATTTTTAATAAATAAGCACCACAAAGACATAAATTTCTTGGCACATTTAAGAGTTGAAAAATATTTCTAATGAGTAAACCACACAGATGATGGGAAAATGTCCTCATATTTACCTATGTACAATTTAACCCTCCGGCTTTCCAGAATGAAATTAAGCAGCATTTGGAGCTCTCGGTAACAGGATGAGGTTGAGGGCATGGACAAGAACAAGTTGCTGCAAGGTACGGAAGGGTGTGAACTCACCACAGGTAACTGGTGCACTGTAATGGCCCATGCTGCACCCCACAGAAAGCTCCCCTGTGGTAAAGGTAACATTTCTTTTTTAAGGTGGGAGGGGGTGAAGTGGAGCTTCTACAGTTGCCAGCATGTTTTACGGCCACACCTTAGTTAAGCATCAGAAAAAGAGGTGTTCGCATGATCACGTTTTCATTCAGAGACAGTTCTTGTCCTTTAAATCTACTGTTGTGGAATGGCAAGTTATGACCGGCCAGCCATATTAGTCTTCTTCTTTCCAAAAAACTATAACCCTCCATCCTGCATTTGCCAAGTTCCCATATTTGCTTCTACCTGTTTTGTTCCTGTTTCGGTGATACAGGAGTACACGTTCACCAGCTCAGTCTGCTCTTAAACAAGAGGATGACCGAGGTCTTGCACACCCCGGGGGACACCGGCTCTCAGGCAAAGCTGCCCTCCCCACAGCGCGAGGCCCAGCACACCGCGCTCTGCGAGCGAGAACTCCGGGCAGAAGAGACAAGGGCGCGGCGGGCTGCTGGCCTGAGGAAGGCCGGAC
>NW_010320501.1:0-832 GCF_000700745.2 Antrostomus carolinensis
GCCGCCGGGCCCCGCCGAGGGCCGGGGACCCAACGGCCTGGGGGCCTGCGACAACCCCGAGAAGTTCCAGTACGTGGAGAAGAGCCTCTCCTGCGCGCCCCGGTGCTCCCCCGGGGTGGACGTCTACTGGTCCCGGGATGACAAGGATTTTGCCTTCATCGGGATTGCCGTCTGGTCCACCCTCTGCTTCGTCTCCACCGCCTTCACCGTCCTCACCTTCCTGCTCGACCCCCACCGCTTCCAGTACCCCGAGAGGCCCATCATCTTCCTCTCCATGTGCTACAACGTCTACTCTGTGGCCTTCATCATCCGCTCGGTGGCAGGGGCCGAGAACATCGCCTGTGACCGGGAGAACGGCGAGCTCTACATCATCCAGGAGGGGCTGGAGAGCACGGGCTGCACCATTGTCTTCCTCATCCTCTACTACTTTGGCATGGCCAGCTCGCTCTGGTGGGTCGTTCTCACCCTCACCTGGTTCCTGGCTGCCGGGAAGAAGTGGGGACACGAGGCCATCGAGGCCCACAGCAGCTACTTCCACATGGCTGCCTGGGGCATCCCGGCCATGAAGACCATCGTCATCCTCACCATGCGGAAGGTGGCAGGGGACGAGCTCACGGGGCTGTGCTACGTGGGGAGCATGGACGTCAGTGCCCTGACCGGCTTTGTCCTCATCCCCCTCTCCTGCTACCTGGTCATTGGCACCTCCTTCATCCTCACGGGCTTCGTCGCCCTCTTCCACATCCGGAAGATCATGAAGACGGGTGGCACCAACACGGAGAAGCTGGAGAAGCTGATGGTGAAGATCGGGGTCTTCTCCATTCTCTACACTGTC
>NW_010320501.1:845-1147 GCF_000700745.2 Antrostomus carolinensis
TCTGCTACTTCTATGAGCGGCTTAACGTGGATTACTGGAACCTCAGGGCCCTGGCGCACGGCTGCCTGCACCTCCCTGGCCGGCGCGCTGCCAACTGCTCCTTGGAGGCCTCGGTGCCCACCGTGGCTGTCTTTATGCTAAAGATTTTCATGTCGCTGGTGGTGGGCATCACCAGCGGGGTGTGGGTGTGGAGCTCCAAGACGCTGCAGACCTGGCAGAGCCTGTGCAACAGAAAGCTGGGCGTGAGGACGAGGGGCAAGCCCTGCAGTGGGGTGAGCTGCGGTGGGGTGCACTGCCACGAC
>NW_010320501.1:1321-1551 GCF_000700745.2 Antrostomus carolinensis
CACACTGGTTTGGGGTGGTGAGGCCCCCGGGACCCCCCCCCGGCACCACTCGCCCCTAACAAGTAGCTGCTTTTTCCTAGAGGTTGTTTTGTTGTTGTTGCTGTTGCCAAATCCAATGACTCTTCTAACGCTTTCTTTGGGGGGGTGGCGGGGACAGGGCAGGGAAGGGAATAATCCAGTCCGTGTTTATTTAATTCTGTAATTTATTTTAGATTTTTTTTTTTTTTAAT
>NW_010320502.1:0-561 GCF_000700745.2 Antrostomus carolinensis
CCAGAGAGCGGTGCTCAGCCCTGGCAGGAGCCTTGCTCTATATACAAATACACTTGGAGTTCTATTTCCAGACCAAGCTCTAGCTGTTTTAGCTACACGTTCCGCACTCGGCTCCGAAAGGGCAGAAACAGGAAAGCCTCATCAGAAAAGGAAATCATCATCAGTGTTGGAAAGAGTCGGTGGGCTGGCGGCGGAGAGGGGAGCGCAGGGACCGTCCGCGGCGTCCCTTCGGCCTAGCCCCGCAGTGGCTTCCCCCCGCAGCGCCGGCGCCCCCACCGCGGAGCTCCGCTTCGGGGAGGGCGAGCGCGGAGACAGTCCCCTGTTTTTGGCTTCACCTCCTCGCCTTCCGTTAGCGAGGGGAAGCCGCCACTCCCGCAGCAGGCAGGAGCGATCAGAGCGAGCACGTTTTCCCGTCGCACCGTTAGCGGCAGCAGGTCCCTGCAGTGCGGGACTAGAAGGCGTGTTTCTTATGGAAGTAATGTAATTTATCGGGAAAGGAAAAAAAATCACAGCTCCTGCTTGCACAACTAGATCTTTAGCTGTCCTAATAGATAAAGGCTG
>NW_010320502.1:1187-3091 GCF_000700745.2 Antrostomus carolinensis
GCTTGGGAAAACCCCCCTCTGGGGTGCTTTCTACTGCAAAAAGTATTCCAGCCTGAAGCACCCGCTCCGCTTCGCTGACAGGGGATCAAAAAAAACAAAATACAAAAAAAGTATATTTTTGTGTTAGGGTTTGGTTGGGGTTTTTTTTTCCAGTTCTCTAGAGGGGACAGTTTACTTTCTAAAGCCTGAGTTGGAGGCACTAACAGCCTCCGTTCATAAGAATCCCTAGGAATTAAAAGCAATACTTCCTCGGCAAAGTGATGAGAGAAGCCCGTTGGCTGTGGGATGTGGAAGGTACTCTCCCCTTCTTACTGTCGGGGTGATTTTTTTGAGGGGAGGAGAGGAGAGGAGAGGAGAGGAGAGGAGAAGAACATAGAATAAATTGTCCATAATGTCTTTATAAACACTAGTTTATTTCTAGCTTCTGATAACCAAATATTATTAAGAGCAAATAAATATTATTTTAGCCACACATGTGGGAATCAGTTATGACTATTAACTGAGAGGAGAGGAGAGGAGAGGAGAGGAGAGGAGAGGAGGAAATGGGAAAAAAAAGAGTAGAGCAGAGCCTGTATTGAATACACTTTTCCTGGTGTAAACAGTCTCGTGAAGCCGGGCGTGAGAGGAGTGTGAGGCACACTCGCGTTATAAACTCTCCCAGCTGCAGAGGGGTCCTGTGCCTGCCGCACTGCCTCACGCTGCCTTCTCCCCCGGGGCCACGCCCGGCTGTGCCCGGGGCGGTGCCGCTGCGCCGGGGACAGGTTGCGTGGAGGTGACTGTCCCCGCGCCTGGCTGAAGCCACAATCAGTGACAGATTGCTCGGAGCAGCTTTGGGCTGGTGGCGAACAGGAATGCTGAGCGGGAGCGGAAGGGAGGACAGGATGAGGATTTCTCTCCTGAAATACTTCCCTCTAAGTCTTTTTGATCGGTTTTGGATTTAGACTTCCCAGCAGAAAAGTTTTAGTCCTCCACTTATTTACTTATTTCATTTGCTTCTGCGAAGTTTGTCTTGAACATTCCCCCCAAAAAGTTCTCTTTCGCTAGAGTTTGTTTTCTGGGAAGATAAGTCAAACCTTCTCCGGGACACTTTCCGACACAAAGCTAGAAGGGAGCATGCTCTTTGTTGCTTATCGAGCAGACCCTCCAAGTTGGAAATATCCCTGTTTAGGCAAAAAGGCTTTGAAATTTGCCCAGGTTCTGTGGCGTCTTTGAAGCAGTAAGAAATTGTAGCTTGCCTTGAAATATCATCACACAGAACCCTCTGCCTTGAAAACAAAGAGAGGGAAGAACCTTCAGATTATTTAAAATCAGAGCGTGGGTTTTTTTTTAATGTAAATGTACATACATTTAAATAGGGAAGTATAAAATATTCCAGGTCTTGCTCCTCTTACTAATCAAGGCTGCTGGAGGCTCCCCGAGCCATCATCTTTTATAATTATAATTACACGCGTCAATCAAGACCTTCAGGCAAAGTCAGAACAAGGCAGGCAAACTCAGGAGAGAAATCACATTAAAAAAAAAAAAAAAAGTTTGGAGAACTTTGTAAGGAATGGAGAAGAGATTAGAAGAAAGGGTAATTAAGGTTGCTCAAGGCAATCGTGAGAGCTAGAAGTCCATGTTAAATTAAATGTAGCCACAAGGGACCAGGTATCATTTATAATATGTACTGCCCTAAACTGTTACTTCGGAGAAGTGTGGATGTGTAATAACCACTCCAAAGTGTTTTCATCCATAGCGAGAGCTCGCGGAGTGGCTTTGCGATGTGCAGTTTGAGCTCGCTCCAAACCCTTCCCCGGCGGAATGACATTAAGCCCATGAGACGGAGCGAAGAGCCCGGGGACTGGAGCGAGGACTGTGCCCGAGGGGGAGTGTTGGCCCGGGAGAGCCGGCTCGGCCCGGGCCAG
>NW_010320503.1:0-6529 GCF_000700745.2 Antrostomus carolinensis
GAACGCACACAGGCTGAGATCCTGCGGGCTTAGGCTTAGTTATTTTATCATGACGGGTTTCCTGTAGTTATTTTTCTCTTGAGGTAACCCAGAGTGGGGTGAGGTCTGTCTGTAGGTCTGTGGAGGATTCGTGTGATAGGTGTGCACTGCTTACAGAAAATAAATGTATATAACAGTTTAAAGGGTATCCATTTGGGTTGGTTTGTTGTTGTGGATATATTTTTTTTTAAATCTAGACAACAAGTCTTACTTAACAAGAGATCAGGGTTGGCCTAGTAGTAGCGCCATATTACCATTGGGTTCTTCCCTGTATCTATAGAAGAAAAAAAAGGGGGGGGGACGACACCAAAACAAGCAACAAAAACGTCCCAACAGGAAAGCAGCAGCAGAAGTACAAGTTATCCCCACATTGCTTCGGAGCAAGTTGGATATAGCAGTGACCAGTTGGGTCATTGGACACTGTCCTTGTAGCTGTTCAGTGAGTCTGCCAGAGGCCATGAGATGTGGTTGTGGTCTAGCAGGGTCAGACCATCTGTGCAGGCTGGGATAACTTTGTTACTATGAAACCTATTGACACTCGACTGATATCTGAAGGATGAGGGACACCATAACGGGCTTCAGGTCCCATCAGTCTCCCCATCCCACTGAAACTCCAAGTAGTAGAGGAGACTTAGAGAAACTTCCCCTGTGTAGCCAATAGGTAAAAAGTGTGAAATTCTCCCTCTCTTACAATAATCTGAGATATTAGGTGGATTACATAGGTATAATCTGCATATAATGTGGGTTATCAGAGTGTACTCTTCTCTTTGTCAGCCCTCAGCATGTTTTCAGGTCTGTTAATGTAAATCAAGGTTGCTGGTATTTCTGTCTTCTGCATTTAAGACTATATGTATATAAGAACATTGTGCTTGCATGTGTTTACTTACCTGGAAAGTAAATCTGCCTCATAGATGAGGTGAGTGGAGCAATGTGTATTAGGCTACTTTCAGTATATGTAATAAACTCTCAAGTCATCTGCAGTGTTGTAGATCAGTAACCAGGTGCAGGTATTTACTGACTTTAGAAGAATATTTCTAACTGTCATGACATGCCTCATTTTTGCTTTCAATATTTATACTTTTAAGTACGATAAACTAGGAGAACTGTTATAATTTAACATTTTAAAGAAATTTTCTTTGCTTTCTATGTATTTCTGTCGGGGTTGATATGTAGGCATACATAAAGCTTAATCTGTGGATTCTTCTAAGTGATTTTAAAGCAACAGATTAAAAGTGAGAAAAATGGGCATGAAACGAATGCAGAGGACTGACTGCGAGGCTGCAGGAGGGTAATAGGGCTGGCACAACCCGGCTGTGGTTTATCAAACGGGATTCCTGACAAATGAGCTGGCATGGGGTCAGCAGCATTGGACTTGACCTTCTGAGTTGGGGTCTGGGAGCAAAGGGAATTGAAAGAGTGTCCACTGCTGAGATAGGGCATAAATTGTTGCAGTGTCCAATACCCTTCAGAACAAGAGATGTCATGAAGAGCTTCGGAATTTAATCAGATGTGAAAGCTCAGGGGTCCAGGTGCTTGTTGTGCAGTATGCGCTATCCAGGCAATGCAACTGAAGAGCAGCACGCAGTGTTTTGGTGTGTGGTACAGGCAGGGATAACACACACACACACACACACACACACGCTTGATGACTGTGCCCTTGGGTGGAATGGCATTTTAAAGCTAGAGGTTTCAGAGCTAGAGGCTCTTCACAGAGTCACTTCCATGGAGTGGCTGTGATACATGGATGAATGCATCATAGGGTCTGCAATGGAATCAATATTTTTAAAAAGTGCCTGAGAATTTAGTCCACTAGTCAAGGTGAAAAAAGTACCTGCACTAGCAGGTCTCGTAGCTGTTCTGTCTGCAGCAGAAAGAACTCCACTGTGTGGTTGCACCACTGATGGTCCATTTTTGACTCTCACTCTTAAGTGTGTGGATAGAGTGAGAGAAAGTACTTCATAAAGACAAATCGTATTTCTCCGATTTCTAAAGTTTTGGAAGGAAAGAACAGATGTGACAAAAAAAAAGAAAGTGAGAGACACTGTTGGTCATGGGGAAGGTACAAAAATTGTTTATTTATATTGTTGTAGCCACATGTCCTCCAGGTGGAGGACACTGGACAACACTTCTGTTGCTCTCTTTTCCTCCTGCTATTGGAACACGGTGCTGGAAGAGGCATGAGTGTACTGTATATTGCTGGTGGGCAATGGCAGGGTAGCTAGAAAGACTTTGAGAGTCTGTAAAGCCTTGTTGAGAAGTGGTGGGATTTCTTACTTTGTCAGAACTAGTTCATTTGTCTGTATAGGAAAACAAATTACACCAAGATGTTGATTATATAGATTCATTTTGCACCTGAAACTCTTTCTTTGCAACCCATACTTGCTGCTTTGACTGCGTCTACATTTCCAGCCATTTGAAATTAGAAAAAAAAGAATAATAGCATAATTACCAGTACTTTCTCTTGAAGTGTGGATTAATTTGCAGTCCTGTTTATTTCGTCTGTTGTATGGTTCAGATACCACAAGCAGCCACGTTAGTACAGCGCTGGTGTTAATTCACTTCATGGAAACTACTGGTTTTGGTGATATGGAGAGAAGATGATGAAGTAGGGTCCATCAGTGGTCTGTGATGCTGAGTTTGTCTGGTACTTGGTGAGCAAGCCTCACTGCACGTTGCAGAGCTACGCTAATTTGCCTGTAAACCACTAAAGCACTGTAATTAAGGTTTTGGGCTGGTAATGGGCCTGTGATAACTTGCCAACATTGAGCAACGTTTTCTCTGATATACCAAGTAGTAAAGGGATTAGTACTTTCATCTGTTTAGCCCAGTTGAGCTGCCACTTCATCTCCAGCCTGTTTTCTGTCCTCAGGCTCAGAATATGGACACAGGACATTTCTAACCCAGCTGAGTATTGGGGCTGCTCCTGTTCTTCAAGCATGATGTTTCTGTGGTCTCTGCCTTCTACCTTACCATAAGCATTATCCATTTCAGATACTGGCTTATGTGTGAGCACTTCTTGGTAGTTCAGGAGGATGTATTTCCTGCAAATGGGTTTGTTCCTGCAACTATGCAGCTCCCAAAATCATGGAAAATGAGCAGATGAAGAGTCTGAAGACTAAAGGGGCTGTGAGTTGCAGAGAGTTGCGCTGTGACACAGGAGGACTACGAAAGCCCAAGCTGCATAAGCAAGACTTCAGCTTCATGCACATTGGGCTCAATTTTGCCCACCTTGCAAAGTGGAATTTGCAACAAGTACAAAGTATGGAGCACGTGCAAGCCTGTGCCAGAGGTTTCAGAGTGAGGATGGCAGATACTGGTAGGAGTCTAGGTTAATCCAGGAAAAAGTGTGCTTTTGGACATGATTCTTGTGGTTTGGTTTGTTTTGGATTAGTTTTTTTCATTGTTTTTTTTTTTTTTTTAGAAAGAGAGACATCTGTGTGATGTATAGGCTGTAGAAGAATACTCAGTTTGTCTGGAAGGAATCAGTTGCCTGTTACTTATGTGGGTGGTTTGGGTTGAATTCTCTCTCTGCTCCTTTGTTCCTTTTCTCTGCTTTCTTTCTAAAGCCAGGTGTGAATTCATTGTCCTCCTTTAGACCTAACTTTCAGCTTCAGCTTTACTGTTTGAATGGACTATAGGCTCATCCTGGGCAAAAGAAACTTTTTTTTTTTTTTCTTGATTTGCAAAGTGCTATTTAATTTAGCTTCCATATGTGTGTGAAAATACATTTTAACAGGCAATTTGCAAAATGCAAACTTCAAATACCGGATATGCTTAGTGGTGGAGAGATCTCTTAAGACACATTAGGAGCTTACATGCTAACCTAAGAGTAAACTGAAATGCTTCCTCTCAGACTAAAAATGATAAAGATATTTTTATAAATACTACTGGTTATTAGAACACCAGAACTTATGATCTGATCTTGTTAGGCTAGGCTGTGTACAAACTCAGAAGCATGATCCTGCTCTACCCTCTTCTGCGAAGCTGGAGAGTAACACAAGAGAATGAACGGGCACGGATGGACTGTGGGGAACAACTAAAGGGTGAGCCAAGAGATGCAGATAAACACTAGCAGCTCAGATATATTTTGTCAGTAGATAAACTTAATTTGTTTTAAAATTTCAAACTTTGTTCAGTTTCTTTTAGTCCTTCAGTGAAAACCAGACTAGTGAAGTTGGTGTGGAAACTGCACGACTAGACTTAGGGATTTTTTTTTTCTTCCTTATTAAGAGTAAAAACGTAGTGTGTGTGTGTATATATATATATATATATATAACTCCTGTGTTACTGAAGGCAGAGCTAGGGGTGGTGAGATTCTAAGCTAGTCTTTTTTCTCCACTCTCCCATAATAAAGAATGAATGGGAATAATTTCCTTAGGATTTTTGATGTAATTTTTTTGTTGTTGTTTGTTAGGCACAGACTAAGCATAACCACAATGCCCTTAAAAGAAATTGCATTAGAAAACTAACTATATGAGAATAACGAGGTCCGTGTATATATATATATATATATATAACTCCTGTGTTACTGAAGGCAGAGCTAGGGGTGGTGAGATTCTAAGCTAGTCTTTTTTCTCCACTCTCCCATAATAAAGAATGAATGGGAATAATTTCCTTAGGATTTTTGATGTAATTTTTTTGTTGTTGTTTGTTAGGCACAGACTAAGCATAACCACAATGCCCTTAAAAGAAATTGCATTAGAAAACTAACTATATGAGAATAACGAGGTCCAGTGGAGCCACTAGCAGTGTTGATCCTTATTTGCCCGACTGTTCAGTCTAGAATGAGTTCAGTTGAGAATGATCAGTTGGCCACCATGAGGTATGCAGTATGTACCAGTGGACAGAGACGTGCTGACCAGTCTTTATCATGGGATGCATGAGGTGGGAAAGGGCCTCTGGAGGTCATCTGGTCTATCCCTCTGCTTGGGGGATAGACCTCCCTGGGCAACCTGTGCCAGTGCTCCGTCACCCTCAGTGAAGAAGGTGTATCCAGATGTTCAGAGGGAACCTCCTGTGTTTCAGTGTGTGCCCAATGCCTCTGGCCCTGTCACTGGGCACCACTGAAAACAGCCTGGCTCTGTTCTCTTTGCACCCTCCCTTTAGGTATTTATAGGCATTTGTAAGATCCCACTGAGCCTTCTCTTCTCCAGGCTGAACAGTCCCAGCTCTCTCAGCCTTTCCTCACAGGAGAGATGCTCCAGTCCTTTACTAATCTTTGTGGCCCCTTGTTGGACTCTCTCCAGTATGTCCATGTCTCTCCTGTACTGGGAATCCCAGAACTGGATGCAGCACTCCAGATGTCGCCTCACCAGTGCAGAGCAGAGGGGAAGGATCATCTCCTTCCAGCTGCTGGCAATGCTTTGTCCAGTGCAGCCCAGGCTACCATTCCTCTTCTTTGCAAGGGCCAATTTCTGGCTCATGTTCAACTTACCCACCAGCTCCTCTTTTTTGCCTTTTTTGCAAAGCTGCTTGCCAGCTGGGCAACTCCCAACATGGACTGGTGCCTGGGGTTGTTCCTCCCCAGGTGCAGGACTTCGCATTTCCCACTGTTGAACTTCATGAGGTTCCTGCTGGATCATTTCCCTAGCCTGTCGAGGTCACTTTGGATGGCAGCGTGACTATCTGGTGTATCAGCCACTCCTCCCTGCTTTGTATCATCTGAAAACTTGCTGAAAATGCACCCTGCCCCATCATCCAGATCAGAGGTGAAGATATTGAACAGGACTGGATCCAGTATTGACCCCTGGGGTACACCACCAATTGCTGGCCTTCAACTAGACTTTGTGCTGCTAATCAACACCCTCTGGGTCTGTCCAGCCAGTTTCCAACCCACCTCACTGCCTGCTCATTCAGCCCATACATCAACAGCTGTATGTCTATGAGAATGTTATGAGAGATGGCATCAAAAGCCTTCTGAAGTCTAGAGAATATCTGCTGCTCTTCCCTCACCTACCAAGCCACTAATTTCATCCTAGAAGTTCGTCAGGCTGGCCAAGCATGACTTCCCCTTAATGAAGCCATGCTGACTAATCATGATGATTTTCTTGTGCTTCATATTCCTGGAAATGTTAGAATTACTCCAGAGGAGGCCACGAGGATGATCCAAGGGCTGGAGCACCTCTCCTGTGAGGACAGGCTGAGAGAGTTGGGGCTGTTCAGCCTGGAAAAGAGAAGGCTCTGGGGAGATCTTATAGTGGCCTTCCAATACCTGAAGGGGCCTACAAGAAAGCTGGGGAGGGAGTTTTTACAAAGGCAGGTAGTGATAGAACAAGGGGTGATGGCTTTAAGCTGGAAGATGGTAGATTCAGATGAGACATTTGGAAGAAATTCTTCACTGTGAGGGTGGTCAGACACTGGAACAGGTTGCCCATAGAAGCTGTGGATGCCCCCTCCCAGGAGGTGTTTAAGGCCAGGCTGGATGAGGCTTTCAGCAGCCTGGTCTAGTGGAAGATGTCCCTGCTGATGGCAGGGGGGTTGGAACTAGATG
>NW_010320503.1:6557-21817 GCF_000700745.2 Antrostomus carolinensis
ATTCTATGGAAATAGTTTCCAGGATTAGCTGCTCCACCATGTTCCTGGGAATCAATGTGAGGCTGACCAGCCTGTAGTTCCCTTGGTCCTCCTTCTTGAAGATACAAGTGGTGAGTTTTTTGCATCTGAAAACTAAGTATTGAGAAAGTGCTTTTCATGGTCTGGTAATTAACATTTGTAACGTGTCCTACGACAAGTGTGAATGCTCAGGCAACCTGCACCTTTCCTGACCCTGTGCTCTTCCAACCTTGCTTCTGACCCAAGATTATGGAGAAGCCTAACTGTCCTGTAGATCAGCTTTGAACTCTCAAGTCCTATCTGTGTTTTCCTAGCTATTAGGTTAGAAATTCCAGTCATAGGAGAGCACCAGAGAGATCTTTAGCAGACTGTGCCTCAAACTGTGCCACTTGGCCAATTCAAAGATGGGAACTTTGCTCTTTGGGCAGTAGGGAGCATGCTGGTCCTAGTGGGTGTCTGCTCTGTAAATACTGCAGTGGATTGAGCAATGATGATTTTTTTTTACCCTCTCAGAATGAGAGTGCCCATTGGCTTTGTAATACTTTGAAGTGATTTACTGAATTGCTTATTTCTAAAAATAGTGAGCAGCTTGACTGTTCCTGCTGCTTGAGGCCAGCCCAAAGGCTACAGAGGGACAGGAGGCTCAGAGAGAAACTATTATTAGTGGTTTTGTTTGCAAAAATTGAACAGGAAATATACAATTAATAAAAAGAGTGTTCATTAACTCCTGTGGTGATGAGCTTCAATTTCGCAAACTTGTGTTGAAGTTTTTCACTGTAGCCCGTTGCTACTGGGAATTTGATGTTGTTGCTGTTGCTGAGCAGTCTGTGATGGGATCGCTTTCACCACTCTGGCGTCCTGTCAAACTTTCCAATCCCAGTCGATGGTTGTGGTGACATTTGTCTCATTGTGTTAAAAAGTACATGTGTGGGTGGTATTTGTTGTTTGATAACAAAACTAATGAAGACAGGAAACTGAACAATTTCTGTTCCTTGAACTTTTGATAAAAATACAGATCTTTCTGTTGGTGTTTTTGCAAAACGTAAAGAATCAATTTCCATAAAATTCTGACCCAACTGAATTTGATGGAAAAGTCCTGCTAATTTAAGCAGATTTGGGATTTCAGCCCGATTATGTAACCACAAGGGTGAATCCCTTAGTCTCCTAAAACCTTTGCACAGCAGTCCTAATAATTTTAAAGTATTACTTCAGGCTGTGGAAGACTGTTATGATCACTGGACACAGAATCAGAGGGAAAGTAAAATGCCTGAATTATTAGATACTGAAGTGTGAAATTATCTAGCTAATCGTTTTACCATCTTTAATGTGTTTTTTTAACATAGTGGATAAAAGGTTACTTGAACTGTAGATATGCAGCACAGTTATGACAAGCAGTCATAAGACTGGATGGTTACTTAATTTTTTTTTCTGCTTTAGCAGATAAAGTGGCTAATTCCTGCATCATACTGATGTAGAGAACAAATTGTACAATCACCTTCTATAAACTGGACTTTAAATTTGATGAGCTAAAAATTTGAGCCAACTTGATCTTATATGTATATATCCATATCCCTTTGAAATGGCGGAAAGAGCTCTCTCTCTGTATCACAAATGCTTCGACCTCGTATTTCTCCACAAGTCTCTTTTTTTTTTTTTTTTCATGTAATTGTGACAAATTTAAGTACTGCCAAAGGGAAAAAAACCCTGATTTTTCTACTTTAAAATACTTCTATAGAGAGCTCTTTGATGCAGTTCTTGCTGCTCTTAGGTCTAGGTTAGTGGTGGTTCCTTTGTAACTTGTGGCTCATAAGGCCATGGAAAGTGGTCCTCATCTGGCTTACAGAGCTATATGGAAAAAGCAGAAAAATTAATAAGGGTTGCTAAGAATTTACAGTGATATTTTGCTTCAACATGCATGGCCACCACTGTTCTAGACAATTGTCCTTACTTTCTCAGGGCAGGAGAGAAGAGGTTGGTCTTGCAGGTGTTTCCCTTTCTCATCTGGAGCAGCAGCCTTTGCAGCACAGCACACTTTGTGCCCAGGCATTGGGTAAAACGAGATGATGTTTGTGGAGCCGTGGTGAGATGATTTAATGTTTCATCCATTCCAAAAAGGGTAAAGCATTCTCCTCTCTGTCCTTCCTTTCGTCCTTCCTCCAGCTCCCAGCCGTGCACTAGCTACCTTGGGCTCGCGCCAGAATTCATTGTGTGCTTTTGTGGGCTACTGAAACAGTGGGAAACACGTGCAGCAGAAAGTCTGTAGACTCTGTAACCTCAAAAAGTTAAGGTGACTCAGGGAAGGGCTTGTCGGGCATCTCGATAGTGCAGAGGAAAAGATGGGATATTGCAGCTAGGACCTGCATAGGGAGGAAGAGGAAGGTGAGAAAGGGAGCAAGCCTTCCTCCTTTTTTGGACAGCAGCTATTTGGTTGGGCTGTGCTTGACTTTGAGCTTGGTATTTCTTCAGGTTCTTTGTGAAGGCTCTTCTAGGAGATGTTGTTGCATCCCTCTAGTAGTTTGATAGAGAGCTGGTTTCTGGAGTGGCTGAGAAAGGGAAGGTCACATTTGGCCTCTGCAGGTTTTTACTAGTGTTATTCCATTCTTCCAGGGATAATGAGATAAAACTCTGTGATACTACTCTGCAGAGTCAGACCCCAAAATAAACTCCTTTTTTGGCACCTCTCCCACTCTCAACAGGAAAACTGCTAAATGTTTTTGTCTGGAGCCAAAAGTAGATTTGGGAGAATCTCTTAACTGGGGCTAACGCTCTTTGCTTGTTCATCTCCTCTGAAGGACCATGCTTTCTACTTCCAGGCTTGAGATCAGTTAGAGATAAGGATGTGTGCTTAATTCTGATCTTGTAATATCTCCCCCAGGTTCTCAGCTTCAAGGATCAGCACTGACCCTTGAAGCTTTCATTTATAGTGCCTGTTTCATTCAGAAGTGACAGCAGTTGGATACATATTTGAACTACCTTGTTTTAATTTCACCAAGATCCCATAATTTAAATGGAAAAACAAAGAGCAAAGTCTCTTTATTCCCAGGATGTTAAGGCAAATGGATTACATTTCCATACCCTTTTAAGTGGTCTGAGATCTGCAGCATCTTATCTCAGCTAACTGCTTCCAAAGTCAGACAATTGCTTCTGACCTTAGAAGTCTCACACCTCTCTGTACCTTATTTGCAACAGATCTTGAAAATAAAGCTAATCAGTTTTTCTTTTCACTAGATGTACTGTGCTCTATATCTCTATCCAGACAGAGGAGGAGGGCTTTCAAATGCAGATCATAGAATAGTTTAGGTTGGAAGGGACCTTCTTGGAAGGTCATCTAGTTCAACCCCCCTGCAGCGAGCAGGGACATCTTCAACCAGATCAGGTTGCTCAGAGCCCTGTCCAGCCTGACCTTGAATGCTTCCAGGGATGGGAGATCTACCACCTCTCTGGCCAACCTGTTCCAGACATACACAATAGAAATTAAATTGTTAGAATGTACAGATGAACCGATGAAGGGTTTCTTACTGAGGAGCAGTGAGGCAGCATTTCCAAAACTGTCTACTAAGTGTGGGGAGTTCCCCAATACCTCCTGTATGGTCTGATTTTTGGGACTTCTGCTTGTTTCATCCTGAATGAGATGGTAGAAGAAGTGGTGGTATTTCTCCCTTCTGCTTTGCACTGCCATTGTTACTGATTCCAAACCACTAGCAAATGAAGAGGGAAAGAAGTGGAGCTTCTCATGCATCTTCGGCAATGGTCTTGAAATAGTTGAAATTAAAGATATTTTATTTGCACATGATATTTGGGAAATATAGGCCCAGCTTGATAGTTAGGTGTATATAACAGTCCATACACAAGGCTGTATTAAGCTACTTAAAACTTAAGCTGTTGTGTACAACTTCTTGATGTAGACAGAATCAAGATTAGGGGTAGCAGAGACAGTAGATACTTTCCCACTGGCTTCTAGGACCCTCTCTGCATCTTCTGCAAGTAGGAAAAATCGCCATTTCAGAGAAAATAGATGTTCATAGGCATACCATAGAAAATATCCTGATGTGAGGCTTCAGAGCTTCAGCTAGTGCAGTAGGAGCACCTGATTTGATGGTGCTCACTAGTTGTAGCTTGTAATTACAACCGGTAGTGTGACAGAAATAAGAACAAAAAATTTTGTTTGAGTTTCCCTGCTACCCCGCATTAGCACACTTGTTTTTATCTCCAGTTTCAGGTTTTTTTAAACTCACCCAGAGGTGGTCAGCAAGACCCAAGTGTATCTTCCTCTTCTGTCCTTCAGTGCTCCTTGGCCAGCCCAGGCCACACGTTTCCAGTCCCTCTCCTGTCCCGTGTGTGGCCACAGCTTGCCCCAGCAGCACCGGGCGCCGCTCACGCTGCTTTGGCCACAGGAGAGGTGAGGGGAACCTACTTACTGCCTGGCAGGCACCCTTCCCGCTTGCATGGCCAGGCACGTACATCGCTAGAGAAAATGTGATAATTGGTTTAGTTAATTTTAAACTTGCTGTTTGTGAAACCAGTAATTGGGAAGGCAATTATGGCTGCCCGTGCCTGGCCAGCCAAGTCATTTTTAGCCTGGTCGAGTACCTGAGCACAAAATGGTGACTGTATTTAGCAGAGCTCGAAGTGCGGCAACAGGATTGCTAAATGAAAAATAAACCTGGTTTTTGCAGCTATGATCTTCCACTTTCCTTCTATTTAAGGCTTTCCAAGCTGGCTTTTTAATTTTTAGATGTCTAGAGGCAATGTGTTTCTCAGGGGCTTGTTTTATTTAAGAAGAGGAAAACAGGGCTGAAAGACTTCTGCTGAGATGCTTCGAGAGACGCTGTGCCTGGGGGCCATCGGCCAGTTGAACACAGCCGGCCGGGTTCACAGAGCGGTGACTGTGAGACATCCACTGCAGCATATCTGCAGCATATCCAGAGTACAGAGCACGGAGTTATTTCTTTGAGACTTAAACGTTGCAAGCAAATTTTGAAGATGCACGCATTCAGTAATTAGCACTAGTACTTGGTAATTGTTACTAATTGGTGTCTGATTATCTTAGAAGTCATGTCACGTAAGAACTGACCTAAGGAACCTCTTAAGTTTCCTTACTTTAAGGAACTTAACTATGGCTGCATGTGGGATGGGAAAGGAAGCTGCTGTACTTTTGCATCTTCATCCCTTTGTTCATGTGCTGGAGAGCAAAAGGCTCAAATATCTGTGAATCATTTTTGTTTAAACCTGAAAATGGTTTATGGGAAGGGCCATGGATTCCCAGTGTTCCTCGCTGTCTCCCCCTGTAATCTTAGTAACACCTCTCTGTTCAGTTTTAATGACATCTGTGCTTCTTGTGCCAGTTAGTGCAGAATTTCAGATGTCACAAGTTGGTGGTTGTTTTATTTGGGGTACAGCAGGTACCTGGATGGGAACTGAATTTCAAATGTGGGAGTGAAAGTTCCTGTCATGGGTCTGGATCGATGCTGTGTAACTCAGAAGCACCTCAGGCTGGTGCCGGGGTACACAGTTTTCTTAGATGAGTTGTATTTAGCCAGACATACACGTGATGATGGAAGGGTAAAACTTCTTGCTGACTCCAGTTCTTGCTGCCTAACACCATATTGTGAATCCAGACAACATAAATGTCTAATTTGTATTTTAATATCTAGAAAATATATTATATGGATGATTTTGTATATTCAGTCAAATGGTGAAGATACGGACTTTGTCCTAGCCTAGTTGAAAATGAATACTACGTTACTATACATTAATGCATACTATATATTGTAAAGAACACTTACAGTGGCCTTAAAATATATTATCTTCTGTATTGTTAGAGAGCAGCAGTTTACAAATGCTTAGAGTGATTAGATTGACATGGTTTATGTGTAATGAGCAACCGCTGGTGAAGCAAGTAATTAAATGCAAAGTATACTTGAAAATGTAATAATACATTGAAATTCAGGGCAGATTATTTCCAAGCATCATTACAAGAATCTGTCTTATCTCTTTGTATTCCAGTATGAATAGAGATTTCCAGCAAAATGGAAATTGAATGCATTCTTTCCTTCCAGTGAGGACATGGTTTTAGGATGGCAAAAATTAGAGCCTTTTTACATAAAACACTCTATTATGGGAACTTGAACTGGAAATACTGTACAAAGTAGTACAAATAAACCAAAACCTTTGTCCTTCCGGGGATTTAATTTAAATATTTTTTACTTGCATGATGTTATCTTGGTAATAAGTCTGATGTTTCTCATTGCTGCTTGATATACTTTACTGTGAACTTTATTTCTGATTTCTTTCTTGTTCAGAAAAGTGGCTTATCCTTGTCCCTAGAGGATAGCCTAGCCTTTCAGACTGGCCTTAAGGGAGTCTTGCAGTTTTTGAACTCTTGTTTTGGCTGAACTTGTAAAATGTGTATCATGTTAAATATATACATTTCATTAATTGTTTTCCTGCTAGGCTGAATTATATGGATTCCTTCTTTCACTTCCCCCATTGAGCTGCATATTTGTTCTGTAATGGATCAAAAATGTTGCTAAAGCCTTATTTAAAAAAAAAAATTCAGTGACTTTTGTTTTCTTAGCAGATGGAAGTTTTCCTGGCAGTCTCTAACACTTAGCATTCTTACATCTATTTCAGAAGATGGAAGGAGATGGTGACGAAGTCAGAATGAAAAAATCGTTTATAAAAACCAAGAGTTATACAGTGGGTTGGCTGGTGCTAAACTGTCATGTAGCTATTGGTGGTTTTTTAATTGATGCTTAATTAGACCAACTGATTACATAGTAAGTCAGATGGAAATAAAAAATCCTCATCCTGAACTGTGTGTTTGTTAACAGCTGTACAGTGTTAATACTGTATGTAGGCCTAGGACTCACAGCTAAGTTAATTAATTCTTTATCTATTGACAATGCAAATTTATCCAGAATTGGAGCAGTGTGCTGGGTGACTGTTGCTGGGGTGGGGTTTTTTTGTATGTGTTTTTTAATTAGCATGTTCCCTCCACCTCCTGCCTCTCCCCAATCTGGAAAGCAGCCAGTGTGGCTTGTGAGTGATCTTGTTGGTTTTTGGAATGAGGTGACACTGGGGTTGAGTCCAGTTGTGGTGGCTTGTAGCTAAATTACAGGAAGTATAGCTTTATGGGTTGAGGAAAAAAAGGAAGTTTGTACAGAAATGGAAATATGACAATGGCATCAGCATTATTAGGATAAGGTGGGGTTTTTTAAAGCAGCTAATATCCCAAAGCATATTCCCACTAGTGGGTTGTTTTGGGTTTTTTTGTACGAAGTTTTGGATGCAGTCAACTTCTGTACAAATACTTCCCTTCACACTCATAAAATATTTTTAGTGGTTTTTAGAGGTACTTTTATCGCTGTTCTAAAATGAGTTCTTTTATCTGTATCAACAAAGCATAATGGCACAAAATACGCCATAGTTGCAAGATAATTTAATTTACCCAGGCCTCTAGGATTCAAACTGTGCATGGAGGGGGTTTTCTCAAACATCTGAGTCTTTCCAAAATCCCAGACAACGTGAGGAGAAATAGGAGTTAGCCGATGTGCCCCCAGATTCTAGATCAGGGGAGCCTGCTGGGCTCTCAGTGCTGTCCTACTGCCTGACAGCGTGACCCAAGCCTCGCTCTGCCGAACCTCAGCTCGCTGACCCGCTTCTGGGCAGGCAGATGCCATCACACGTGCGGCCAGATCTTCTTCAGCTGGTGTGAATCAGCGTAGCTTCGTTGAAGGTTCTGCATCGAGTCACAGGGCTGGAGGCAGTGCCTCGTGGCCAGCGATGCTCTGCGCTGGGCAGCTGCCTTCTGCTCGTTTACTTCGTCACATCCAGTGCCCGCTGCCTGACTTGTTGTCAGTAAATCAGCCTCCAAGTTGTTCATAAAACCATCAGCAAAGTAGGCATGGTATGCGGCACGGCAATCATTTCAATAGTTTTTTCTGTTGCCATCTGTCTGTGTAGACCATTACAAAGCCTGTAAAAAATGAGGTCTGTGCTCCTGCTGTGCCCACCTGGATCCGCAGGTGCTGTACAAAAAAATGGGAAATTTGAAAGAACACAGGTGAGAGTCAGTTTTTACATTTGAAGGCACATTTCTCTACATTTGGGTCACATACAGGTAAATGATGCTAATATTCGTGGGAGTTTAATACTTTGCATTGTATAGGAAACACAGACATCTTAATGCCTGTGAAATGCTAGCAAACTATTTGAAAATAAATAATTTCAGTTTTTAAGCAGCAGTGCACCAGAAACAAGGGAAGATGCTAAGGCCCAGTCAGATTGTACTCAAGAGATGACATACGTAGTCTGTCAAATGTCGGTCTCTGCATTTGCATATAAATATGTTAGGTCTACTTATTCTAGTATTTGCTGATCCTTTGATTAGGCAATTCAATACTTGAGCTGTCTGTTTGATCAATATTTTTTTTCTGTTTAGGGCAAATTCCAAACTGAAATTTAACTGAAATTGGAGAAGACTGAAGTTTGACAGCAATGTGAGCATCTTGCCAGAATGTGCTTTTGGGCATAACAAAAATTGACTGCAGATAAGTTAAGGCCTAAACTATTGAAAAATTGCAGTCTGCACATCGCTGTAAAGAATAAAAAATTTCTCTAAATTCCTCAAGATCTGTGTTGATGTTGAGCATGCTTTAATTTGGGCAGGATTTCCATTGGGGCACATGGTCTTGATTGGGGTCTGTGGAGTTTAGGACTACCAACTTGGTTATGACTAGATGCCACCAAAACCAAGTTTCTATAGACAGGTTAAGATGGCTTTACAATGAAAAAATATTAATATACTGCTGAAAATATTAACTTTGGTAATCATTGAACTGTCACGACATATTAAACTTTGTCACTTAAATCAAAATAATGAGTCAAGCAAGAACTTTAACATAAAAGTGAAACCCTCAACCTAAATACATACCATTGTCTTGACAGTGTCAAAATAGAAACTGAAACACTTTTTTTTTTTCTTTTTTGTTTAATAAAGTTTCTGCTTAGAAACCAAAGCAAGAAATGACTTTCAGTTTTTGCAGGAAGATTATCGCACTCCCTGGTTGAAGCGGCACCTGTCTCGGTCTGCCAGAGCAGGGCTGCCGTGGCACCGTGCTGTTGTGCTTGGCAAGTGAGAATGTTTCAAAATCATAGAACCATAGAACGGTTTGGGTTGGAAGGGACCTTAAAGATCATCTAGTTCCAACCCCCTGCCATCAGCAGGGACACCTTCCACTAGATCAGGTTGCTCAAAGCCTCATCCAACCTGGCCTTAAACACTTCCAGGGAGAGGCACAACTTCTCTGGGCAACCTGTTCCAGAGTCTGACCACCCTCACAGTAAAGTATTTCTTCCAAATGTTTCATCTAAATCTACCCTCTTCCAGTTTGAAGCCATCACCCCTTGTTCTATCACTACCTGCCTTTGTAAAAACTCCCTCCCCAGCTTTCTTGTAGGCCCCTTCAGGTACTGGATGCAAACGAGCAAGAGAAGACCACTCTGTGACCCAGCTCATGCCTTTGAAGAAGTTCATGGAAATAGTCGTGCTATTAGATGTTGAAAACTCGGAGGAGAGTGAGTTGGGAGACCAGTGCTTGCTGAGAAGCAGTGGAAGGAGTAAAGCCAGATCAGATCCCTGGTGTGGGGCAGTGCTAGAGCTGAGCTCTGGGGAAGAAGGTGCAGATAATACTGACCTGTCCTTTCTGAGCAGCGGTATATCGAAAGTTTCCGTTGCTCAATGGCAGTGGGAGGGAAGTTGTCAAAGGCAGATGAGGGTAACTAACAGACAGAAACAAAACTAGTTTTTAAAATTTGAAGATAGTTGATAATTCCTGTTTCTGTGATGGAACTTCCAAGCAATGTCAGTTGCCTGAGGCCGGGTTGCAAAGGACTGAGTTGAAAGGAAGCTGAAGGTTGCTAATGGCTTAAGGGTGAAAATAAGCAGTGAGTTGCATAGAAAAACAGTTAGCCTGTTGTAAAATGGCTTGTATGAGTGATGATTAATCAAGTGTATGGAAAAATCTGTGTAAGTTTTTATCATCAGTTGTTACTGAAGACAATAAGGGGACAGATACGGAGGTATGATGACAAGAAAAGCTAAACCATTAGGGAACAACATAATCATGGAGTTTGAGAACAACTAAGGAGAGAGAAAAGTGAAGTATTTGAACTAAACAGAAATAAATTGATGTTATGGTGTTAACATCTGGCTGGATACGAGACAGGCTGCATCTGCTTGGACTAGACCTTCCATGAAATTTTTGCTGAAACATCTTATGTACTTTAGAGGACTACCACAAACCTGAAAGTGGTTCAGAGAATATGGAGGATCTTTGACACACACACACAAAACCTTTCTGGATAAGATATGACAGAACAGTTAACTTATCTGGAAAGATACATTGGAAATTGTCCATGTTATCTCCCAGCTGTGAACGATGGGGAAGCAGAGCTTGAAGGCAGAGGGGTCCTGGTAGGGAATCAGTGTATTTGCCACAAAGCGAGGAACCTGATCAGTCAAGTGACTGTGGCCCTCGGCGCTCCCCACATCAATGGCTGCTTGTGTGGGTGGTTGGTCCAGCAGAAGACCCTGTACCCTTCCAGATAGGGCAGGTGTCTCAAATGGAAATGTCTCTCATAGACATGGATTAATTAAAATAGAAAAACTGCCTGTGGAGCAGGAGAAAGCTACCAAAGATTGGCCACTGAGGGAAACTCTTGGCTTTCCCTCATGATCACCTGCTTTTAAAGCAGAAAGATTCTTTATCTGCAGTTGCTCTAAAGGGACAGTTTAGGAAGAGTTTAATATTTCTAAACATATGTTGAAAACTGAAGGAGAGGAAGAGGGTTAGTCTCAGCATTGGATTTCACAGAATCACAGAATGTTAGGGATTGGAAGGGACCTCGAAAGATCATCTAGTCCAATCCCCCTGCCGGAGCAGGAAACTAAATGAGATCACACAGAAAGGCGTCCAGGCGGATCTTGAATGTCTCCAGAGATGGAGACTCCACAACCTCCCTGGGCAGCCTGTTCCAGTGCTCTGTCACCCTCACTGTAAAGTAGTTTCTTCTCAAGTTTAAGTGGAACCTCGTGTGTTCCAGCTTACACCCATTGCTCCTTGTCCTATCACTGGACATCACTGAGAAGAGTCTGGCTCCATCCTCCTGACATTTGCCCTTAACATATTTATAAACATTAATGAGGTCTCCCCTCAGTCTCCTCTTCTCTAAACTAAAGAGACCCAGCTCCCTCAGCCTTTCAGACCCTTTTGGTCTTCTGCTGTTTCTGGACATTTAGCTAAAGGACCTGAACTGCTTGGCAGTTGCAGCTCTGCCACCTGAGCGTTTGCTTCTGTGGTTTTTGTCATTCCTCACTTCCATACGCTTGCCTGGGGCTAGCTATTAATTATGGCATATTGACACTTGAAAACTAAGCTGTTACTTGAATATATTGGAAGTTGATGTGAATAATTTTGATATATATGAACAGATAGATACCACAGTGCAAGTATTCTGCTCTTTACATTTTAGGCTTTATTTGTACGGCTGCAGTCCTGGTCTGCAACCTTTTGTTGTCACGATTTAAGTCTGTAAAGAAAACTTAATCATGTATGGCACAGTATATTTACCAAAACTGAGTAAAATATTACAGTTCCATAAATTGAGGAAGAAAATACTCTCTTTTTTCCTTTGGTAAAACCATGAATTTGTTGGGTTAAAAAAAAAGAAAATTGTCCCAATGAATACTGTGTTCAGTCTGGTATTGGAGAGTAGGGAAGGAGAGGCTGCCCCTCTCCCTTGCTCTTGGTTCTTTCTCCACTAAAGGTTGTGCAGAGCCATGTGGGAACTGCTGGGTCCTGCCTCATATGTGTGCACACCAGCACCTTCCCATGCACCAGCACCCTGCCATGCACAGCGGGTGTAGCTGCCCTTGCCCTCTGCAGCACCGTCCCCTGCACCGGGTAAGGTGGAAATCCTGGGGAGGGAGGAAAAAGTATGTGGCCATGCAATGGAAAAACACATGGCAGTGGGAGGGGTGGAATTCAAGTCTTATACATACCTTTGTTTGGCATTATACAATTTCTAGGGCTGGATATCGGAACTTGGCTTTTCAGGCTTTTTAGTCCATCACTTCTAGGTAAATTTTGATGAAAATTGAAGGCAAATCAGCATCTGTTAAGATTCTCAGACCCTCAGAAAAGGGCTTACTGTAAATTAAGTTTTCTAAAAAAAATCATTAATTCAGAATTAAGTTTGTATTGTTTATATGTCTTCTCCTAATTCTATGTGAACGCTTGCTGACTGTTTTGTATTCCATGTGGATTTTCTGGGTAGTGTGTCATCTGTTTGTGAAGAAGTGTAAAATGACTAATTCTTGCTACTTTTTACATTCGTAAAGTAACAATTCTAGTTACGTTCTTGAAGCAACTGCTAAAAGTCCTTCAGTGGGAACACTGGAATGAGACAATTAAATCATCGGTCCTCAGTATTTATGTGTTAGCAATGACATGTACTTTACAGTAGAAAATGACCTTGACAAGAGTGTCTTTCCTGTGAACTTAAAATAGTTTACTGTGTTTTTATACCTGCCAAGGTTTGAAAGCTATGAACAGGGAGATTTATGGGGAGAGGAATATATTTTTATTTTTTATGCATAAATATATATATATATACATAAACACTCATTGATTTTTTTGGATGATGAAAAGGAGGAAGAGTGAGCTGGAAGAGTTTATAGGAATTTCTGGTTATTGGTGCTGTTACTCTCTGAAGGTGACACATTATGGATTTCGCCACTGTAAAGATCAGCAATAATTTACAAGTATCCAAAAATCCAGTTTGCAAGTCCTAACAGGCTTCTGGATTTCTCTGAGGTGGGGCGTGTGTTGTGGAGGTACCTCTGCTCAAGGTGGGACAAGCAGCCATTTTGTTGGGCTGTATTTTGCTTGGCTGTTGGAGTTGTGTGGAGGGGTTGCCTCTCCTGGACTTCTGGCAAGCGAGCAGTTGAAGCTCCTGATCTGAAAAGCACAGTTATCTAGAAATAAATCTTATTAGCAGATACTTCTGGTAGGCTTTGTCTCTTCCATGCTTGTTCACAGGGATGTGAGGAAGCTAGCAGGCTGAGGGGCTGGAGGAGCTTGGCGGATGTACGGCAGGCCAAGAGGCTCGTGACAGCGTGCGAGACAGGTCAGCCCCGTGAAGCTGAGGAAGCCAGGCTGGCCAGGGAATGGTCTTTCAGAGGAAAATGAAGATCCTGAGATTTGTTTCGCTTGCTGGGGAAGCAGAGTGGCTTGGTTCTGTTGGCTTTCTGTGCTCTTCACCGCAACCCTGCAGTAGTTTGCTGTATAAACACCAAAACGTTGTGTTCCAGAGAGGTAGTGTATTTAAGATACCCATTTGCTTGGAAAGTCTTTGCTTATGGGAAGCCCCAGGCCTGAAGATCAGGGAAGCACTGGCAGCCAAGGAGACAACCTGGTACTGCTCCTGTGTCTGTCTGTGCTCCTCACCGCTGGCCGTCAGTGGTGGAGCTGGCCGGGCTCCTTGCGGAGAACCTGCCGGCATCGCTTGCTCCCCTTTGCCTTCTGGCAGCTGAATTGCACCATAGCAAATTATTTTGCTGCTCCTGGAGAAACCCTCATTTACAAATACAGCTGTTAAAGAACCCAGTAAACGGCTGTCAGAAGCACTTTAATTTCTTGGTTTCCTTTTATCTGGGCAAATTCTGCCTTTTTTCTTGGAATTTTAGGAGGAGGGCAGCTAGGATTTCTTTTGCATAGTTACACAGCACAAATGTGTGTACATTAAATATATATGTTGTATACACTATGATTTCCGATGTTCCAATTCAAATACCTTTTTTTGATGTAACATTTAGAGGAAACTGATTGCTTTATCAAATGGACAAGAATTGCTTATTTTCCTGGATAGTCTTCAACACTGTTGAGAAATTAATGGCAGTTTCAGAATTTATGAAGGGCAAAGAAATGGTATTCTCTGATTCAAAGAACTAATTAGAAGTAAATGCCTCTGGGTATTGAGCTTCCCCCCCTCCCCCCACTTTTTAGGAGAATTAGAGGAAAATTTAATAATTGCTTTAAATTTTACAGGCAGCCAGCATCAAGCGTGAAATGACCTTCCCTGCATTTCAACAGGAGGATGTAAAAAGTGACATCAGTCAAAAACTGCCAGACCAACAGTTTCTCCTGTTCGCCACAAAGGAGGAAGATTTAAAAACAGCAGAGACCAAAAAACCAAACAGAGCTCATGAGTATGAAAAGGAAAACACTCGTTCTGTTTGTCTTCTGGAACAGAAGCGCAAGGTTGTTTCTTCAAATATTGATGTGCCTCCAGCAAGGTAAGGAAAGTTGAAGGTTTTTGTTATGTTTTATTTTAAGCTTTTTTTTTTCTCTCTCTCTCTCTTTTTTTTTTTTTTTTTTTTTTTTTTTAATGGGATATTAGAGGAAAATTTGGTAAGCAGTACAATGAACTGATAAGACTGGTATTTGTGTCCAAGCAGTCCAAAGTCAATCTCCACTATTTGAGAGATCTGCTAGAAAACTGAGAACACTAGTAGCAGAATCTGAGACCATCTGCAGCGTAGGACTTTGTCTTCCTTTTGCGATGGTTTTGCTTTTCTAACATGCTGCAACTGAGGTGCTCCCAGAAGAGGACGTGTCTTAACAGAAAGGGATTGTTGACCCAGCTTCACCCCGAGAAGTAATCTTCTAAATTAGTTACAGAATCGTCTTACCTGCTAGCAATCTTTTTTTGTGGTTTGTTGTTTTTTTTTTTAATGTCGTACTTGCAGCCACTTTATACTCACGGGAGGGTGCAGTGACTTATGCTGCATAGTGAGGATGTAGTATCTTGTGTTCTGTTCCCTGTATAGGTATACAGCTGGGTCATAATGTGGTCTATGAAATTAATTAATTGAAAAAGGTAGTGAGGAAAGGCCAGTACAGGGAAATCAAACTTATACAAAATGGGGATTTGGGGATTTCAGTATTGCTTTTTAATTAGTTATTCTTTGAGGATCTGTTGTGAATGCACATAAATGTTTGTGTCTTCAGCATTTGCATCTGGGCAGTTACACTCTTAATTATAAACAATTTATAGGGAATTACTTTGAGAAAAATAATTATTCTTTAATCTGAAACTTGACATAGATCACAGCAAGAAATTAAAAGTTTATTTGTCTGGTTTTTCTCCTTCCTGATATTTAAATGGAATAATAGTAA
>NW_010320504.1:0-1981 GCF_000700745.2 Antrostomus carolinensis
GCCAGCAAGCAGGGCGAGGGGTCGATCCTCCATCAGAAATGCATAGGTATAAACATGGCAGGGACACCCACGCCCCCGTGGGAAGGGTCACCATAGGAGACCTTCCACATCCAGCAGGCATGGTCTCTACTTCTACCTCCAACTGGGTCAAAAGCAGCATTTGCCACAGGCACGGTTCGATCACACTCATGCTCCTTGCATCGCCCTGCAAGGAAAGACGGGTCCTTCAGGTCAGACAGCCTCTCTGCCAGCCACAAGCCCCCAGAAGTACTTGATTCTGCTAAGGGTCACCATAGGAGACCTTCCACATCCAGCAGGCATGGTCTCTACTTCTACCTCCAACTGGGTCAAAAGCAGCATTTGCCACAGGCACGGTTCGATCACACTCATGCTCCTTGCATCGCCCTGCAAGGAAAGACGGGTCCTTCAGGTCAGACAGCCTCTCTGCCAGCCACAAGCCCCCAGAAGTACTTGATTCTGCTTCCTGGGAACCCCTCCAGCTCAGCGATTCCTCTTCCGCACCCCCGCGCTGGCCAGGCTCTCTTTCTGACTAAGGAGTAGCCACGTTTCCAACCACAGCTACAAAGGCAGGAGAACCCGAGAGGTCTGCTTTGGTTCAGAAACCCCGTTCGTTTGCAGCAGGCTGGCAGCACCCAGGTCCTCACGCGCGCGCCCCGGCGCTGCTCTACTTGGGAGGTATCACGACTATAGGCTGGCCTCGCTTGGGTCTCCACATGAGGACTTGGGCATCGTTGGCGTTGGGTTTCACTAGTGCATTTGGTGGGATGGGCTCCATCCTGCTGAGGATCCGGGGCTGCTCCTGCTGAGTCCTTCCCACCAGCCGTGCCCGCTGCCCCAGCAGCTGCATGGGATCAACCTCAATGTCCACTCGCATCCTCCACTTTATAGTCTGCAAGATGATCTTTTCCTTGGTGGTGGTGTTCATGGCCACCAGCCACGTGGTAAAGCTCTGGTCCCTTTTAATCCTGGTCAGCAGCGGCACGTTACTGTTGCTCACAGGGACAGCCCACGTCACGCTGGGGTAGAAATTGTCATTCATGCTCACCGAGAACCTGGAGATCTTGTTGGTGGGCCCGACCAGGGTCACAGTTTCTGTGGTGTTTCCGTACCAGGGGTAGCTCACACCATCCGAATCGCTGATGGCTTTTACTCTTCCTTCTCGCAGGTCGGGCAGCTCCCAGCTTGACCTAGCAAACAGGAAGAGAAAGGCCATGTTATCAGGGAAACGGCAGTGACAGTGCCCAGTGAAGGACAAGGAGGGAGGGACAGGGAGGCAAGCAGCTCAGGGACATCTCGCCGCCTGCAGCAAGCTCTTGAGGACCTCTTTCAAGAACAAATTTGGCTTCAGTTCCTTCACCAAGCCAGTCACAGCCAGCTGAAGCTTTTGTTCTGCCAGCAAAACACTATTTTAATTAACCTGCAATCAAACCAACTGGGCTAAAACTCATTGCTGAGTCTCTCTGGGGTCACTCTCTCCTTAATCAGCCCCTGCACTGGAAGAGAACAGCTTTCCCCATCCACCAGCTGCAGCACCACGACCACAGCACCAGCCAAGCCTGTCAGCAGCTCCCACCCAAGCCTGTCAGCAGCTCCCTCCTGCGATACAACTCTGCCATTTTTATGCCTCTAAACACACATGTCTGCACAGGGACACATACAATAATTAAAGGCCACAATTATGTCTGCCGCTGGTGTGATGAAATCCCCGCAATGTGGTTGGGGAGGGGGGAAAATTCCAGCCCAAATCTTGGCCGCCAACCACGTTAGCAACACCGCACAGCTACGGCAACGGAGACCATCGCCACGTGGCGACTACGAGCCGGAGCTTCAGTGAAGGCTCCTGCCAAGTGCGAGCGCTGGCTGCAAACACAGCCGGGCTCTGGAGCTGCCTGCGAGCGGCTGGGGACACCCCGCTGCCATCCCCCTGATAAGAGACCACCTCTGTTCGCCCCAATGTCCC
>NW_010320505.1:0-341 GCF_000700745.2 Antrostomus carolinensis
GCAGGGAAGGCAGCGCGGATCCGGTATCACGTTGCAGATCCTCACTCCAGATAACGAAACGCGATCTATTTTTCAGAACAGCAAGTGGATGGGAAAGGAACCCTCTACAACACAAACCTCATTGACTTAATGGGTCGGTTTTGGATTTCGCCTTCGAAAGGGCAGGGAAGGCAGCGCGGATCCGGTATCACGTTGCAGATCCTCACTCCAGATAACGAAACGCGATCTATTTTTCAGAACAGCAAGTGGATGGGAAAGGAACCCTCTACAACACAAACCTCATTGACTTAATGGGTCGGTTTTGGATTTCGCCTTCGAAAGGTT
This sequence comes from Antrostomus carolinensis, assembly GCF_000700745.2. NCBI lineage: Eukaryota > Metazoa > Chordata > Aves > Caprimulgiformes > Caprimulgidae > Antrostomus > Antrostomus carolinensis. The sequence continues at coordinate 325 of NW_010320505.1, forward strand.
CGGAAAAGCGGCAGGGG
>NW_010320506.1:0-366 GCF_000700745.2 Antrostomus carolinensis
TCTTTAAAAACTATTTCAGCACAAGAAACCCCCAAAGTCTGAACCTCGTCTCCTCGTTTGCAAGTGTAAACTGGTGTAAATTACTGGGAGGGGACAAAACCTCCCAGAGAGTCTTTATATAAAGACCTTGGGAATGAGCAGGACAATGTTTGGAGCTGCTGGGGAGATGCTGGAAGGATTTTGGGGGGCTCAGGAAGGACTCGAGGACTTGGGGACAGGCTCTGCCAGGTGATGGTCAGAGGTTTCACAAGAGCTTTTGTTTTTTGAACCTGAGGTGGTTTCTCTGAGGTTTTGAGGCTGTTGGAGAGCAGCTGCTGCACCTTCTGCAAACCAGTCCAGACCTGTCAGGAGCTGCTGGGGCTACGG
>NW_010320507.1:0-2261 GCF_000700745.2 Antrostomus carolinensis
GCAGCAGCAGCAGCCAGGGAGGTTCCAGCTCTTCCCAAGCAGCAAAATGCCCGGAGGGGACAGACACTGATATTTTTAATCTCTTTTTAATTAAGACTAAAGCCCAACCTTACGTCAGGGAGATGGAAAAGGGGGGGGGTAGGGGTGGGGGGGGTGTATCTTTTATTTTATTGCAGATTCCAAGCTTGTTGGAAGGGTTTGGAAAACTGTGTGTGTGTGGGGGGGATATTTTGGGGATCCTCCCTGGTTTTGGGGAGGATGGAAGATACGATGGGTGCCTCAGTTTCCCCTCTCTGGTTATTCTATGTCACTAAGTTGGGTTGAGGGGTGTCTGTGGGACCCTCAAATCCTCCAGCCCCACCTGTAGCAGGATGTGTGGGGGGGGCACATGGGTGTAGTGTTTATTTTTGGGTGATGCAACCACAGTTACAACCATCACACCCAGCATCTCACGTAGGGTTTGGGGAAAAAAAAACCCAGTGAAAAAGCAGCTTTACACCTTAAGAGAGGAATGCTCGGGTGATGCATCCACAGTTACAACCATCACAACCAGCATCTCACGTAGGGTTTGGGGGAAAAAAAACCCAGTGAAAAAGCAGCTTTACATCTTAAGAGAAGGATGCTCGTTAGTGTCCATCCCTAACGACCCCGAGGAGGATTAAAATGAGCTGCTGAGGGGTCAGAGCTAATGGGAGATGTGATCTCCAGCTTTCCCCCTGCTCACCCAACGCAGAGAGGCTTTCAAAGCTCTTCCTCCCCCCTCTCTGCAGACATCGCTGCTGCCAGCCCCGGCCTAATTCCATTAAGGAAATTAAAGCTGTGGGGGGAGGAAGCAGCAGGATAGAAAGCTCCTGGCTTGGAATATTCTTGGACATTCAATGAAGGATGCTGAGAGGACCCAGAACATCCCATCCTTGCATCCCTGAGCATCCCATCCATAGAATGGTTTGGATTGGAAGGGACCTTAAAGCTCATCCAGTCCCAACCCCCCTGCCAGCAGCAGGGACACCTTCCACTAGACCAGGTTGCTCAAAGCCTCATCCAGCCTGGCCTTGAACACTTCCAGGGAGGAGCAGCCACAGCTTCTCTGGGCAACTTGTTCCAGTGTCTGACCATCCTCACAGTGAAGAAAATATACATACTGGTTCTTTCCCACTCATCCACTCGAAACCCCACTGGATTTCTTGAAGGATATCATCAACCCAAGGATGATCCAGAGCATAGGATGCAGTAGGAAGCACAGGATTGGACCTTCATCTATCCATAATGCTGGAGAAATCATCTCCAGGGACTTGCTTAAACACCACCAGGATGTCAAACCACACCAGTCCTGCCCACTACCCAAATACCTAAAGCTCCTCCACATCCAACCATCCCTTAGATACCTTCAAGGAGCAGAAAAACAACCCCAACAACAACAACAACAACTCACCCAAACTTACGCTCCAGGCAGGATAACTTGAGCCCCATGTTTTCATCCTCTTAACTGGACCCAACTCTCCAACCCCAGCGTTGATCCTCGTCGTTGGAGCTGGAAAAAAATAGAGGGGAAGGTTTGTGGGAAGAGATGTTGGGAGGAAAGAGAGTCAACACGATTGCTCGCACCTATATGTGCGTGAACATCTATCTAGAGGCTCCTGGGCATAACAGGAAGCGTGGCTGCTCGGTGGCAAAAACCACCAGTGATGTCACGGGGTTGAGAGTGACTCAATCTCAGATGCCAAAATTCAGGAGGAATTTCTTTAGAAGAAGGAACCTGTTGCTGTTTGGTGAGTCCCATCCCAACTGCTCTGCTCTGGGTGAGCTGGAGATCACATCTCCCATTAGCTCTGACCCCTCAGCAGCTCATTTTAATCCTCCTCGGGGTCGTTAGGGATGGACACTAACGAGCATCCATCTCTTAAGATGTAAAGCTGCTTTTTCACTGTTTTATTTTCCCCCCAAACCCAAACGTTTGCAGGTCAGAAGGTCCCGAGCAGGAGGAATCAGGTTATTTATAAAAGTAACTGGTGTTTTCAGAGAAAACCCACACGCAGGAAATGGAGAGATGCTGAGCTGCAACATCACACCCGGAGCTGCATCCCCTGGCTCTGAGCTGGAGCAGTTGCTCATGCAAAATCCTGCTCTGTTTGGACATTCCTGATGCTTCAAGAGCTTCCCATTCAGCAAATAATTCCCATTCTGGGACATCACTTTTATTTTATTTTACTTTTTATTTTATTTTACTTTTTATTTTTATTTTATTTTAATTTTTATTTTAT
>NW_010320508.1:0-3244 GCF_000700745.2 Antrostomus carolinensis
GCAGGCCCTTATCTCTTCGCTCTGTCCACCAATGCCAGGAGGAGAGGAAATGGCAGGAAGATGTGGCAGGGGAGGGGGAGGTTGGCCATGAGGAAAAGGTTCTTGAGGCACCCAGAGGGTGGTGGAGCACTGGAACAGGCTCCCCAGGGAGGTGCTCATGGCACCAAGCCTGACAAGATGCCAGCAGCATTTGGCCAAGGCCCTGAGGGACATGGTGTGAATGTTGGGATTGTCCTGTGCAGGGACAGGAGTTGGGCTCCAGCATCCTGGTGGGTCCCTTCCAGCTCCCAACATTCCATGATTTGATGATTCAATGATCTCTCACCTCAGCAGCACCCACATCCCCATCACACCGCACCAAGAGCCCCACGGACCCCCACGATCTCACCCCCTACAACCACCATTTCCTTCACAACACCCCAAATTCATAAATCAATCAAATTGCTCTGCAAGGGAAGGAAAAAATCCTGTGAGAACAGAGGAAAATCCACAGATTTTACCAAAATCAACCACATCTGCAGCCAAACGGTGCCGGGAGCCGGTGGCAGCGTCCCCAGGGAGGGGACACGCAGCACGTGGCTGGTTTCATTATCAGCAGCTCAAAACTAAAGCCCATTTGCAGCAGGGTTAGTCCCAGGATGGGTTGAAGAGCATCTCCCTACACTTTGGGGAGCAACTGGTTGAGAAAACCAGTAACAACTGGTTCTGTAATGGTGTTTGGGGGGTTTTTTCACCTGATTTTTCCCAAATTTCATGTTTTCCACACCAAACTCAGGAGAAAGGACGTGATTCTCCTGAAATTCCCTGGTTAAGCAGCTCCCACAGCTCCTGCAGCTTCTCCTGGGGCTGCTGCAGCTCTTACCTGGATTTATCCGAGGTGTTCTGGTGTCTCATAGGTGCAATCAAGGTCTGGGAAGCCACCAGTGAGATGAAGTGGATGTGGAGCAGAATCAGGATTCACTGTCCAAGTCCCTGTTCATGGATCTCCATGTTCTCCAGGACCACGCTCTGCTGGATGGGAGATGATGCTGGATCCCATCTTCTCAGCCATGGGAAACCTCCAGCTCAGGGCTGGGAGAGCATCAGGACTTCAACCTGGAGGAAGCCCAACCCCGGGCACCCATAGTCACCCCAAACTCCTGTGGATGGGGTGAACTGGGGAGACTGGGAGCAGTCTGGTCTAGTGGAAGGTGTCCCTGCTGCTGGCAGGGGGGTTGGGACTGGATGAGCTTTGAGGTCCCTCCCAACCCAAACCACTCCATGATTTCTATGATTATTTTCCTCTTTTGCCCATTCCTCACCCTTGGAGCAGCTTTTAAACCCACTGAGCTCCTCACATCTCAGGTGGTTCCTCAGCCACCACAGGGCTGGGGCACTGGGAAGGCAGAGGACACAAGCACTGGTCCCCAGGAGCACGGGGTGCTCAGCTCTTCTACAGCCATCCCTACACTCAGCAAGGACAAAGGTGGCCTGAAGCTTGTGTGGCAGAAGCAGGGATGAAGAACATCACTGTTTTCTGGTCCTCTGCAGATTGACAAACTGCGGCAAAAAATCCCAGAATTTCCTGGATTGGAAAAGCCCTTTGAGCTCCTGGAGTCCCACCATGAACCCAACACTGACCAGTCCCCTATGACTGACCCATGTCCCTCAGCACTGTGTCTACACGACTCTTCAATCCCTCCAGGGATGGGGACTCCACCACTGCCCTGGGCAACCCCTTCCAATGCCTCAGAACCCTTTCAGCAAAGAAATTCTTCCTCACATCCCATCTCAACTGCCCTGGCCACAACTGGAGCCCATTTCCTCTTGTCCTGGATCACCCATGGATCCAACTTTTCCCCATCATCTCCTCCTCCACCTCAAAAATTCTCCCTTGGGCTGTTTCTCTCCCTCTCTCCCCATTCTCCTTTCCCACTACCCTCTGCCTCTCCAGGCAGCTCAGGAGATGTGACACTGGTGAGACAGTGTCCCAGGTTGGCCAGAGAAGCTGTGGCTGCTCCTCCCTGGAAGTGTTTGTGGCCAGGTAAGGCCAGGTTGGATGAGGCTTTGAGCAACCTGGTCTAGTGGAAGGTGTCCCTGCTGCTGGCAGAGGGGTTGGAACTGGATGAGCTTTGAAGATCCCTCCCAACCCAAACCAGTCCATGATTCCAGAACCCCAGGAAGGTTTCAATCTCCACTCCAAGGTCACCACTCATGCAGCAGGTGGAATTTCACCTGCTGAGAACTCTGTCAAGCATCACCAGAGACAGAGATCTCTGGAATTCCTTCCCTCCTCGCCTCTGTGGTGATCCAGAGCTAACAAAACCCAATGACTGACACCAAACACGATCCCTCGGTGGTATCTATACAGTAAGAACATTTATTTCATGTTGACAGGTGTAAAAGTCTCCTCCAGCTCCATGATTTGATACACAAATCAAAGCCACCGTTACGTGGGGGGTTTTTTAGGGGGGTTTGGGGGGGTTTTTTGGATTCTTTTGTCTACACTGAGCTCAAATTTGTACAACATGAACGCTTGTTTCTGAAAGGAAATTACAAATTAAATGAGAACAAAATACACAAAAATGGACTGGACCCTAAGTTTTAATTCACTGAAAGAATTCTCCTCTCCTCCCATCACCTCGAGCTCTGCTCCTGCCCATCGTCTGCCTCGTTCTTCTGCTTGGCCATGAACTTCTGTAGAAATAAGGGGAGAGAGTGAAAAAATAGCAGTTATTCCACAGTCCACTGTGAGATTGAGCTCTAAATCCAGTGCAGGGCTCATAAAAATAGAAAAGATTAAGTAAGAATGCATGAATACATTTAATAATAAGTATACAATAAGCATATTCACATATAGTAAGAGTGTAGTGAGTATATTCATATATAATAAATATATTAATCAATATATTTCACAACTCAGCCTACTCCTGATACTGCTCATGTGTCACCTCTACCAAAAAAAAGCCACCAGTACTAAAAAAACACATAATAATTTTGCTCACAAACTGACACACACAGAGTGAAACTCCTGAGTGGAATTTTTAATTTAAAAAAAAAAAAAAAATATTAAATATCAGGAGTTCACATGAAATATAAAATAATAATTCAATATTCCCCACGGGCTGTGTATTTGTTACACACACCTTACAAAAGGTCGAGGACGATGAGTATCTTCCTAGTTTTCTAACCCTCATGGCAGCAGAAGAAGAGGGAGTTGTGATCCCAAACATTAAGTTTTCTGGTTGCCAAACTGACCTCTTGG
>NW_010320509.1:0-18394 GCF_000700745.2 Antrostomus carolinensis
ATTTTTTTTTTTACACAGAAATCTAAATTTAATTAAATCAGTTTAGGTCAGGGAATTCTTGTATTTTTTTATCCTTCATTTTATCTCCTAATTAATTTATACGAAATTTTCATCAGAATTAGTAAGCATTAGAGACTGACAATTATTATCATTAAAAGATTCAGTTATCTTCCAATAAAAAACCTTTTATTTTAACTTGTTGAAGATAAGTGTTTTCCAGTGGAGTTTAGCCCATGTGCTTTCATTTTTCTTTCTTTATTCTGGTCTTGATCTGAGTGAAAATGGTTAAAACAGATATACAAAATAAACACATATTGAATCTTAGAATGCAAGCAATATAAAGTAATATTTAACTTTTTCATTGTTTTCTGGTCTAAAATTAATTAGGAAATATAAAAATGTGGATATTTACCACTTCATGAATAACCAAGACAGTAAAGAGAAATTAAAAAACCAGCAACTATAAAAGGTGATAGTAGTAATGGAAATACTTGAGGTTGCTTCCTGCAACAGAGAATGGAGCTTTGGAAATAGAATTTTTCCCCTCTACCACATTCATAGAAACTTGTCCCCTAGGGGCAGTTTCAGTAGTGAGGCACTGTGAATTCCTCTTTTATGGCCAAGTGTTGCTTCTTGAACATGCCTCCTGGGGTGTTTTTTGCAGGTCCTTTTATTTGATGCAGTGAGGGGTTCAGGCTCCAAGCTGCTGTGTACAAGAATCTCCTCTGATAGTCCACAGAACTGCAACTTTTGAACTTAGGTTCTTTGAATCACCTCTTATTATCTGTCTGAAGAATCCTCAAGATGACATTAATACATCCCCCAAAAATCTGAGAAACCACACTGATAATCTCATATGAATAGGTGTCTTCAATGTTTTTCATATATTTCTTGGTTTATTTGTGTTTAAAAAAACATAACGAGTAAATATTTCTTGAGAAATGGTAATTCAATCCCTTCAAATTTTGAAATAAAATTTAAAAAAAGAGGACAGTTAATTGAGGAATGCTTTGACTTCTTTCTTAATTTTATTAAAATAAATATATTAGTCTGCTGTTTTCAGCTGACTCAGATTTTTCAAGGAGCTATGTCACTTCAGCTCTCTTGCATTTTTTCATACTGTACCGGTAGTCCTGCAATAGGTATGCTTTGATTCACAGCAACTGATGAAATACCCTGGCCTCCTTTTGATGACATGGAACCAGAGCACAACTTCATGGCAGCAAGATGTCAGGTGGTCAGTGAGGCTGCTACCACTTGAGACTGAAAGCTGCCAAGAGTATTATTCTCCTCACTGTCCAGAAAAAAAGTTCTCTAACTTTTGATTGCTGAGCTTGTTCAGGAAAATGTTTCTAACCAGTTTCCCCTCAGTGATGTCATACACTGTTATGCTTCAGACAAATTAAACAAGAGCTCTCAGTAAATATATATTCTCTTTTCATTACAGTTTCCTTCCTTTCTTAGAAACTTTGCTTCAGTTAAGAACATTGTACTTTTTAAGTTTCTTCATTGATTTTTGAGCTAAACTAATTTAAATAGTGGTCCTTCATTCAATACTTTGCTCAAGGCTGAATACAAACGAAAAAATTCCATGGACTATAATGAAGGCATATTTTTCTTTACAATAAAGTAAACAGTAATTTTCTAAAAAATCATAGCTGAAGTCTGTTAAAGAAGTTTTTCCATGTCTAAATGACCAGTCTTCATGCTTCTTTAGGAATACACTGCTTTGTTCTGTTGTGAAATTAAGAATGTTTCTAATATTCTTCAGAAACAGAACAATGGAAAATGTGAATTTGTGACATTTGGCAATGAAACATAAAGCTGGTATGTTCTTGTTGATGACAATACAAAACAATCTCCACCCTTCATTTAGGGCACAGCAAGAAAAACAATTAGAAAAGAAAAAAGAAAAGTGCCAACAATAGCAATATTGTTCTGGCTAAAATTACAACCAAAATTACAATAATTTGTAAGGACAAACTGTATGTGAACATAGGAAATGTCATACTGGAGCAAATAGATGTTCTGTCTGGTCCAATAATGTTCTCTCAATGACAGCACATGCCAGATACTTCAGAAAAAGGCACAAAACCCCTACAAGGCAATTAATTCTGAAAAATTATTTTGTGGCATACATAACCTGAAAATGTGCATTGTTTTCTGCGTAGTCTATATTTAATTTTATTGCTGTGCTGAATATTGCTGCAGTTTGTTACAGAATATGCGCATTTTGCTCCTGTTATGTCTTGCTGTTTTCTTTAATACATGCTAGCAAACTGTTCAAATTCAAAATGTATCTTTTGATCTTTGTGCATAAGACGTAGCATGCCCATGGGAACGTCTATCAGATACTTGAAGACAATGTGATGTTGAAACACTGGTGATTGATATAATCTGAAAAAAAAAATGAAATATTTGCCATTTTCCTTCCTCAGGTTTACTAACTGTATTCAAAAGAAAAAAAATTGTGCAGCAGTAACACAAAATAAAGAGATTCCACCTTGACAGGAGAGAGTAATTTAAATTCTGCAAGTAAAGGTACTGGGCAAATGGATTTGAGGCCAAAACCAGCTTTAAATAAAGATGTAGATGGGTAAATACAAGAAGATAGTGTCATCTTTTCTTAAGCATGACTTGTTAAAAGTCAATAAATTGAGTACTAACATACTTACAATTTTTCGTGGAACTACAGATTTATTTTTAAACAAATGAGTGGTATGCTGTATTTTTCACACAGCTCAAATTTCTACATCTGAATCCCTCATGTGCCTGTCTTCCAGTAAAAAAAAACTTTGTTCCATTCAAACACAAGGAAGGTTTTTAAAATTGCCTGCAGGATTTTATGAGTATCAGTGCTATTGAGAGTTCAAAATAATTTTCTGATGTACTTTTCTCTTTCTTGTACCACATTTCTAGGGCAGTTCCTTGGGAATTCCTTTAAGCTTGGAGCAGTTAGAAAGTAAAACAGGCTGGTATTAAGTGAAAGATATACATTAATATAAATCAGCTGAGTAGGAACTGTCAATTTTTCTGAAACCAGATAGCTGAAGTACACAGCCAATTGCTAGATTATATGAATTCATAAATGTACAAATTCATTTTTTGGTATAAATCTTATTTTTACTTTTAATGCAATCAATTCAAAAGCCAACCAAGACTGACTAGCAAAAATAAACTCACAATCCTCCTCCTTCCTGAACTGCAAAATAAGAGTTTCTGTAAGATAAGACCTGTTTTTCCACTGGCATTGGACTGCTTAGACAGTCTTTCTATCATTCTGCCTGAAAGCAGTTCTCCCTTTAAGAATTCCAAAATATCAGTATTATCTTTGAAGCTGTTTGCTTTCACTGGCTGAAGTCATGTTTCCCAGCCTGATTGCAGAGGTACCAGAGGGAGTTGCAGAATAGTGGCTATTTGGCACATCAACCAGTACGCTTCTGAGTATGGAAGCATTTATTTAAGTGGCATTATGACAACGAAAAAATAAAGATATTTAGTATCTATTAATAAAGGAGCACAGTATACATGATTGAATTTTTTTAACCTTATAAAACCTATTTTCTTAACTGAATTGTATTGCAATTTGATATTTTTTGTCTCAGGAAAAAATACACCGAGGTGAATTAAAATAACAATCTCCAAGCAGGTTGTTAATGGAATGCTTCTAGTACGGAAGAAGTGATTTTTTTTTCTCCATATTCACTGTGGATGGGATGAAATTAATGGCATCAAACTGCAATAAAGGAGTATTAGGTCAGACCTTAACATAAACTTTCTAAAGCAGGATAGGTAAAGGCTGGACTAGGTTGACTGGGGATACTGTGGACTTTCTACTATTGGAAGCTTTTAAGACTTGACACAAACATCTGACAGGTATGTGTTAGTCCATTACTAGTTCAAGGTCACTAGTCTGTTCCATTACCCTCTGATATTGCTCCCCAAATTATTTTTCTGCTTTTTTTTTTAACAAATATATCAAAGAGTGATTCTAAGCTCCGTGATAAAGGTGGTGTAATAAAAAATATAAATTGTTATACTTGTAAAAATAAAGATACAAAATTTAGAAGAAAAATAGAGACCATTCTATTTTCCTACAAGTAATTTTTTAAGTAAACTCAGTGTATGACCTTGAATAATATTACCAATTATAGCAACCTTTACAACTAGAATGAAAATTTATATGTAGTTACAAGGTCATATTAGTTGCGAATTTATTAAAGTTATTCAGTTATAATTTTGAGAGCTATGTTTTCCAGAGGAGCGTTGAAAAAAGAAATGATATACAAATACTATACAAAATGATAAAACACCCAGGGGTTTGGAACTACATGGACAGTTTAGAAAAACTGAAGTTGCATAGTTTGAAAATGGAACCTTAATCATGCACGTCTGAATAATTTTGTAGGGAACCATGGGTGTGATTGATTTTTTAAAAGAGAGAGAGAGAGAGAAATCAGGCTAACAAATAGAGAGGCTTTAAATGTAATGTAATTGATTTAAAAGATAGAAAAAAAATATATAAATGTTGTTATTAAGTAGGTAAGCAAAAGGTATTATATAATGTAATAAGCTAACACTCTTCCCTTATTTTTAATTGGTTTTACAGATCTTGAGATATAGAGTTTATCCTTTAGAACCCTTGAGAAAATAGAATTGAAGTTTTTATAATGTGTTTGAGGAGACTTAAAATTACAGTTTTCATTTCCCATGACAGAAATACCACATTACTTTCCTAAGTCATCAGATGTAGTAAAGCAAAGTGAGACAGAAAAATGTTCCTCAAGTCATGTCCACTTTTGTATTTGAAATAGAAGGAAAGCAAAAACTTAACGAGTCAGGAAAGAAGGAGCATACATGGGCACAATGAAGAAACTTCATGAATACTTTACAGCTATATAGAATTTTGGAATTGACCATTGTTGCCAGATGTCCCAGCTGTACATGATACTGTAGTTTATTTTTGTCTGATTAAAAAATAAAATATATTTAGAGTAGAATATAAAATGCAGAAGAAAAAATAAATAGAAGATACCACATAATTTAATGTATTTCTAAATTATATTTTAAAAAATCATACATTGTTTTGTTACAATTTTTTCTTACATAGAAAGGCCATAGAGATACTGTATCTCCATTTCAGTCCCATTTGTGACTCCCTACTCCTGGCCTGCTGGAGTATGAATCAAGTACCAATCTCAGAAGTAAATCAAAATAGCAAGCCTTGAATTTTTAGCTTTACAACCCTTAAAGATTTGAAGAACAAATATGTCATCAGTTTGAATTCAGCCCTGCACACACTGTTGCATTTGCTGTATCTGGCCTTTAGGGGACTAAGTAGCTGTTTTGGGGTTTTTTTAATTATTTTTATTTATTTAATCTTTTTTCCTGATATTATTCTTTCTCACCTGTTATAAACAAACTAACAAACAAAGAGAACATTCCCACAGTGAATAAATAATAAAAAAATAATTGTAGAAAACATATAAATATACAAATATATACATATATACAAAATATGTGTGTATAAATATCTATCTGCCTCTATAAATAATTTCTGACAACAAATAATGAAATATATTTTCTCAATGGAAATCAAAGAATTGAGGGAGTACTGCTTAATTCTCCTCTCAGTTATATCCAGGCTTCAACCCCAGTCATGTTCATACAATGAATATCACACTTTGGCATATTTGTGCCTCAAAACAATGCCTTAGAAGGCATTATTTTCCTAAATAATTTTTTTAAAGTAACAATAACGAATAACTGTTTCTCTTAAACAGCTATATATTTCACACCAGTATTGTAATATGTTTTTGTTTGTCTTAGTCCCCTGATGTAACAATCCACCTGACAAGCTCACTCTCTACTACCATCAGATAGGTTCATTTTGACAAGCTAATCTACTGATCTTTTGAATAAAAAAGCACTACTGATGATACTGGTCAGATTCTTATATGAAGCATTCTAATGCTGAAGTACTGAACCTAAGTTTAAATCATATAATAACTAGCATTGATTTGCACTGATTATTTTCCAAGAGCATACAAAAAGAGCTTAGCTCAGAAAGACTAGAAAAACAAAAACAGAGTGAGTATATGATTACTTGCTATAAATAAACTAGTAAACAAGGGAAAGAAAAAACCTAATTAAGCCAAAGGACAACACTGGCACAAGAGCACATGGGTACAAAACTGTCAGGAATAAATTTAGAACTGAAGTTAGACAAAAGTTTCTAATGATTAGAAGACCAAGATTAAGGACCAACCTTTCAATTAGAGTAATAGAGGAAAAAAAGTCAAGCTGGTATTAAAATGGAGCTAAGGGAGAGAAATGCTGTCTAGTTGCCTAGCAGAATCCCAAATCCAATGTCCAAGTTTCTCCCAGTTATATGGCTGTGAATTCTCTTGGTTTATACAACAAAACTCACTCAGCTCATCAGTTTGTGACAGTTTCAAAGGTTATATCATACCTCCCTCTAAAACCAGGTAGTCAACTAAATGCTGTGTCTTAGAAAAGGAATTTCATGTAGATCCCACATAAAGTGCCAAACCAATATTCTTTTTCTTGAAATCATGAAACAAAATGGCAACTGACCTTAGTACTGCAAGGGTAAGCCTGAAATACTGATTGTCTTTCACCATATACACACAATCTTACATTGTTCATAAAAGGATAACCCCTATAGGATTCCAAGAAAGCTGAATAATGGTTCAAGTTTCAATTCCTACATTTATGCTGATCAACACCTTGAAATATTACTGTTATTGTAGTATAAAAATAACTAGAAAACTTTCCTTTATTTTCCTTATTTTAAATAAAAAATTCTGAGAGTCATCCTTTCAGTGCTAACGAACATCTGAAGTTTAATTTAGACACATTTGACATGTGTTTGCCATGTAATTATTAGAAAGGAGGGCAACTATAGTATTGAAAGGGTGTATTGCACAACTTCCAGAAATCAACTGCAAGACAAATGGATGGAAAGGAAAAAAAATACCAGAAATATTTGTATACTTATAGGCATCTTTAGTACTATTCTTGTTATTGAAAGCTCTATTTGGTTTTGCTGAAGTTGAATGCAGATTCCTAAAGTGTCCATTTGACAGTACTCTTTGAAATACCACTATTTAGCAGAACTGTGGAACATGGACCAGTAAATCAATCACCATACAGTTCATACTTTTAATTTCCTGACATTATATATATTTATACTTCTTTCTTCAACCATTTCCATTATATAGTTTTATTAATAAATATATATACTATAATTGATTTATGTATCTTCTTCAAATTTAGTTAAGTTTTTTGGAAAAATTCCCACTGTTTTTTAGAACAGGCCTTGCAATACCAGAGTTTCAAATATGCATGGGAATGGAACCTTAAGTTACCCAAAGGTCTTCACATCATATGCACCTACAGGAGTCACTTAATCCAACCAATCAACAAAAGTAATAGGAGGGATTCTATTAAACATATTTAAATAAAGCAATTCATATTCGAATTGAACACTTGAAATAATGAACCATAGATAATACTCTTTTAAAGAGTGCTTGCCAACTTGTATTCCTTAAAAAAAAAACCCAAACCCTCCAAACCCCACACTTCCTTTCCAAGGCTTCTTTCTGTCATGCTAGTAAGATCTATATGTCTCTTCATAGAACAGAGCATACGCATATTGATGAACAGCAATTCAAAACCCTGATCACTGAGCCCTTAAATGATAAGGCCCATCAAATGCAATGCTGGGTTCACCAGACTTGGTAAAAGCAGTTGGTATGCACTCAAGATTGTGCCATAAGAAGCTCACACCACCAAAACTTTAAATTATGATGTCATTAATAACTACAAGTCAGGCAAAAATCAACAACTAAATAGAGATTTATGATACTTTTGACCTATATTTATCATCAATACTTGAAGTGGCTTTTTTTTCTACCATGCAATGACAGCTAAAATATCTTCTTCTAACTTTCAGGTCTTCTCTAAATTATAGGCATTGACATTTCTCTCCAAATCCCACTTGGAAATCTCTTTCTGTGAAGTAACAGGTTAAAGAGTAGCACTGATTTTTATAACTGCTGTTTTTCTTTAAAATTCTGAGCAGAAAATATCCATGCAGTCATCATTAATACTGTGTGGAAAGAAGATGCAAAATACAGAGATAAAACAAGTTGAACTACATTTCCAAATAGACCAGCATGTGGTAGAGACCAAGAAAAATGAAACAAGCTCCCAACTGGGAAAACTTGTAATTGCAACCAGCCAGAACATTGAAACTGAGTTACCAAAATCACTAAAAAGGGGAAAAGAAAGTATTCTCACATATACAACATGATCTCCAGTAAATATGATTAAAATGTTCATCACTAGCAGAATGTTAAACTGGCACAAAAAACTCCAATCAAACTGAACCAAAAAAAAAAAAAAAAATTCCCCAAACAAACACAAAAGTTATTATTAAAATGGCAAGTAAAACAGTTACCAGGTATCACAACAGAAATCTGCTAAAAAAATAAAAAAAGAAAGACACTAGGACAAAATTGGTTGGAAGGGACCTCTGGAGATCATCTAGTCCAAATGCTGACATTAATTTCCCACATACCATTGTAGCGGTTTGTTATTATTATTAATTTATGCTTGTGTTAAAGCTATACAAATAAAATGTTAATGAGAACTCCAGAACTATGTTTGTTACACATCACTCCTGAAAAAATCAGAATGTGTTTTCTTACCAAAAGTTGTGTAATTTAACATTATCACTGGAAGATCTTAAAAAAGTTCAGACTTTCATTTTAAATAAGCACACTAGACTATGAATAAATACTTAAACAATCTCCCAATTGCCTACTTTTCCGGATTGTGCATACCTGGTTCAGAAACTCCACCACAGTCAACAGCTCTATTTTGTTGGGGGTTTTTTGGGGTTTTGGTTTTGGGTTTTTTTTTTGTTTGTTTTTTTTAGTACATGTTTATTGATTTTACAAGCATAAAAACTTTGGCTCTTGCATAATACTTCCACTTAAACTGCTGAATTGTATAGTCTGTCAAGAAATAGAATCATAAAGTCTAAAGAACCATTGCAGATATTATTTCATTTTGGTCAAGTGATGACCACTGATTGGCTGCACCTCCTGTGGTAGAATAAACTGCCTCTCAGGCAAACCAAAATATTTATTTTGCACTTCTAATGGTGAAAATAACTGAAAATAACAACAGAAACAACTTGAAGTAAACTTTCAGAGTGTAAAAATACAGTAAATAAAGTTACAAAGAGTGGGAAACTGCATTGTCAGATGACACATTTGCCAATGTAAAAGTAATGAGGCCACAAAATTACACATATGGCCAGTGGAAGAGTTTGGAACAAACTTGTGATGACAACAGGAACAGAAGCAGGGGAGAAGAGTCCTGAAACACAGGTGCCAATGGCACATTCAGCAGACTGGGAGGAGAAAGAGAGGGATCCCCAGCTAGAGAGGGGAGCTAGCAGTTGAAGATAAAATCAGGTGAAGACTGTTTTGTGATAAGATACTGTACAGTGAAAAAAAACTCCCGAAGAGAAAAAAAGGCTGAAGAAAAGGAGGGTGCAAACAAGCAAACAAGAAACTTGAATGCTGCTACCCAGAGTTATAAAATCACAAGTAAATAAATAATTTTGTAGGCTGTGAGATTGCACAGATAAGGTAGAAATTTAAATTGTCAAGCTTTGAATGCTCCTTACACAGTGTTTTCTGAAGTGTTAAATCCACAAAATCACAGGCTTTGTGATCTGGAAGAGCTGAAAAATGTAATGTTTACATTCAAACTGAGAAATTGTTCAAACATCAGATCCCCTTTTGGTGTGACTTAGCTCACTGAGATTTACCATGGGAAATTATTGAATCCAGTCATCAGTAGCAACTTCAGATAAGTAAATGCTGTATTTGTCTTAAAATAATTTTAAAAAAACCCAACTGATTTACTATTTTATTACTATTCTACTTACCTTTTTCACTTTAAGTCCCTTTTAAAAAAAAAAAAAAATTAGAAGATTAGAATAGTTTAATAAAAACACCTTAGTATCTAAATACACTGTATGTGTCTTGTAATACAGAAATAACAATTCCTAAAAATAAATTTAGAGTTATTTAAAGAGATAATAACTGTGAAAAATCTTTCTATGTACCTCTTGCTGTTAATTTCTGTATTACAGAAACAGAAATAAAGACATAAAAGCTATTTAAAAGATTGTTCCTCAATGTTAATTACTTAAACATAAAGAGTTGAAATTCCCTTTTAATTTCTGTTTGACTTTCAGAAATAAAAAAAAATTGAAATCAACTTCAAACTGATCTTTGGACAAAATGGTAGTAGGAAAGCCATTCCAGGGGAAGCCAAAAGTGCATAATTGGACCTTCACACCTAAACACATACTATCAACACTGCAATAAATAATTCAAAGGAAACAATAAAAGTTCACAAGTTAAGATTTGTTTGTATAAATATGTAGATGATAAACTCGATTTAAAAAAATATAAGAAAGTTACTTAAGTCATTACCGTATGAAGCTGTGCAAGGACAATTTTGGTGATGACATTGTCAATTAGAATGGACAAGTAGGGCTACTTATTTAGTTTCAGTTTTCTATATCATGTACCTACTTTATATAATTTAATAGTTTTTATATATACAGAATTACAGATTCTGTCTCATAAGGGTATCTCTGCTGAAGATTCATTTTCATCCTTCCAGGCACCAATGGGGTGACACTGTTTCAAAGACTTGAGGTTACCCCTATGTCTGATAAAGAAAAAGACAAAGATGAAAGTCTTTGACAAAGACTTTTTTTTTTTTAAGTAACAATGTGCAAAATACAGATTTCAGTCAATGAAAATTTTCAGTTGCAACTTTTTAATATTTAACCATAATAAGTAGCATCAACTGTTATGAAAAGCAACTGAAATACAATATTAAAACTTTTCTCTCTGATTGCTTAAAATTGGGATTCTCAACTAAACCTTTTTTCTGAAATAGAAACTTGGTCATATTTCTATAGTGAAAAGACTTGTAAAATGTATATGTGTGTGTTTGTGTGTGTTTTTGTGTTCCAAATGTCCCATATAACTGTTGATTTCTGAAAGGTAGGAGCTAAAATACTTACCAGGATAATATTCCTGTGCTTTCTTTGTTTCAAGAAACATTTCTCTCATTTTGTTTTTAAATTATTTAAGAATCTCCTGGTTATTTCACCACCTCATAAACCAGCCTCTTAACCCCAGACAGCAATGAAACACTAGCTTTTTGCTGGCCCTCATAATAACTGGCTCTCCAGAGGGCTCTCTGTGCACTACCTCATCCAAGAGGTATTGCTGCATCATTTTTATGATGACTTGAAGCAGGGGACCTCTAAATAATGGATTAATACAAGAAGCAACAAAAATACATTTTTGTTAGACTTGTGTTTTCCCATACTATATTGGAGCTCTAATCTATCCTTTAAATGTCTTTCAAAACTGCAGTATTTCTTCATCAGACATCCATATTGCTGATGGTGATTTGAGAATTTGGTACCAGCTCTGAAGTTAAGCAAAGGTATTCTGTGTTTGCCTCACTCTGAAATGATACAGTTTCTTGTCTGTTAGAATAACAAAAATTCATTTGCATGTCCTGTATCTCTGTATCCTGTGCTGATGATGATTTGTTAAGACCCACAGCAAAAAGAAAATAAAAACTATCTTTGAAAAAACCTGTCTTTTGAAAGAGTAAAAATTAACCACAAAAAATGCAGGAGTGTTACAATTTTCCTTGTCTTGGTAAAGAATTAAAATTAACTTTAGAAAAATAAACAGCGACCGGGAAAATTTGCAATGTGAATTGCAAGACTTGAAAAGTGTGAATTTATTTCTTGTATATGTTAATGATTCTGTAAGTACTGCCTAAATAAATGCATTTTATATATGCTGCAGATGCTAGTTTTATGATATATGTTCTATGTTAACCTAAGAAAATAAGAAAATATTTGGAGACTATGCTCTGTGCCAGCTGTAGGGAGTCTGTGGTGATACCATTGATGGAAGACTACCTTAGTAGTCTGTCCTGGTTTTGCTGGGATAGAGTTAATTTTCTTTTTAGTAATTAGGATAGCTGTATTTTACTTTCAGTGTTTCAGCCCAGACTTAGAATGAGAAGAACGGTGATAACAGTACTGGTGTTTTTAGGTGCTGCAGCTCAAGGCCACGGTGTTTGTCTGCTTCACAGCTGCACCAGGACTGGGAGGGGGAAGTGCAGTGAGGAGCAAAACCCAAAACTGGCATCTGGTTGTGCCAATGAAACACTCCAGATGATATCACGTCATGCCAGTATATTAACCAGGGTTGACGGGAAGACGGGGCACATTCTCTCGGGGATCGCTCGGGATCCTTCTTCCGGGGTTTCGGTTCAGGACCGTCTCGGCTCCAGGATCATTAGCTGGCACAGGCTGGGAACTGGTCAACGGGAGGTGAGCACTGTGTATCACTCATTTGTATAGTCTGTTATCACTATTGTTATCATTATAATTTTCTTTTAATTAGTAAATAGTTTTTATCTCAACCCGTGGGTCCTTGCCCTTCTTTCCAAATTCTCTCCCCTACTCCCTGGGTGAGGGGGGGGAGGGTGATAGAGCAGGCTGTGTTTGGCTGCAAGCTGCAAGCAAAAGGGTGAATCCACCCAAACCACCACATAGTCCTAGTTAGTAACCCAAATATGGAGGTTCTTTTTGTTTTCTTCAATGATATGGTTGGCACTAGCCTCTAACCTAACTGAATCAAGGCATACAGTGCCAGTTCCCTGTTCATAACTGTATTTAAGATAAGTCAGTATTCCTGCCTTTTCACTTCATTAAAAACAAATTGCATTTTAGATATTGATGCTAAGTCTCTCCAAGAAGGTCGTTACATGAATTTTCAGGCTATATAAAATATAGTCTCAGTAGAATAAAAATAAGATTTTATGCAGATGTTTTGCATTTTGTTTCCGTTGTCTGTGTGTGGGTGTGTATGCGCACATGTATAAATGACTCAGTATATGTAGACAGATTTCTTTTTTTTTTTTTTTAAATGATAGCAGACAAGGAATCAGTTATGCTACAGTGTGTGCTACCTGTGGCTTTACAAGGAATCCTACTAGTCCTAAATAATGTGAAAATCTTCTTGAGAGGAGCATTGCCATAACAGTCAGTGAAACAGGGAAATTAAATTTGCCTACTGTAAGGTTTGTTTTCGTCTGTCACAGAAACTAATTCAATCCAAAATTACTTTCTAGATTCAGCCATGCTAGACAGAAGTGAGTCCCAGTCCCTGACAGCAAGGTGAGGTTGATACAATAGGAACTGCCAAAAGCACTCAGAGTTGTTACTCTATCCAGAGACTAGACTTGGTCTTTTCCTCAGGAAGGGCTTGGAGTTCATGTTCAAGACTCTCAATTCCAGTAGTTTTTCCTCTCATACTTGGAGATTGTCTGAGCATCCTCAAAACGGCATACCCTCGAACTTATTTTTGGTGTTTAAACTGACTTTCCATTAACATACAAGAAGGAAGAGGATAAATGAAGAAGAAAATCAGACATAATAATATGTAGGTGTGGAGTAAGATGGTTTGCTCAATTCAGTAGGGCTAAATTTGCAGACAAAAATAAACAAGTGAACTACAATATGTGCATAGGGATTTTTATAGTGTTCCTGGAAAAGTTTGACAAATATATAATGATAACAAACACCACCTCTGGAATTTTTTTCCCTTCCACAGTATGGAAGCAAAAAAAAACCCAACAAAAACCAAACAAACAAAAAAACGTTCCTAATTTTTGAACCAACTTTTCATTTGAACAGCCAAGAATGAAGATCCCTATTGTTCTTCAATGACAGTCCAGCTTGGGTAAAACAAATAATGACATGAGTTTCTCCCAAAACTTTGATTCAGTTTAAATGTTTGCATCTCATTCCCCCTCCTCAACAGAATGGTGCGAGGAGAAAATAAGGCGGAAAATCTCATGGGCTGAAATAAGGACAGGGAGATCACTCATCAATTACCATCACAGCCAAACCAGATTTGTCTTGGGGAAAAGAAAGTAATTTATTGTCAATTAAAGTAAAGTAAAATCATGAGAAAAAAAGACAAAACTAAAACACCTTCCCCTCACCAAACCCCACTTCTTCCCAGGCTCAACTTCACTCGTTCATTCCCAACTCTTCTACATCCTGCCTTGTTCAAGAGCAGTGCAGGGGATGGGGAGCAGGGGATGTGAATAACAGGTCCCTTCTGCTGCTCGTTCCTCCTCACATTGTTCCACTGCTGCATCGTGGGTTCTTCCCACAGGCTGCAGTCCTTCACAATAGACCTCCAGCACGTGCTCTCCATGGGCTGCAGTTTCTTTAGAGAATATCCACCTGCTCTGGCATGGAGCCCTGCACAGGCTGCAGTGTGGATATCTGCACCTCTGGTCTTCTCCATGCATGGTAGAGAAACAGCTCCTCTATTGACATTTCTCCCATGGGCTGCAGGAAATCTCTGCTCTTGTGCCTGGAGCACCTCTTCCCCTCCTTCGCCTCTCACTTTGGTGCTTGCAGGGATGTTCTGCACATTTTTTTTTTCCTTACTCCTCACTGCCACCAGTGCACAATTGTGCCCTCTCTTAAATCCACTTTTACAGACATACAACCATATTGACTGATGAGCTCATCTGTGTCCTGTGGTGGATCCATTGGAGCTGCCTGAAACTGGCTGAGTCCACCAAGGGGCAGTCCCTAGCTCCCTCTCTACTTCCAGCACCTTGGTTCCTACATCCAATGCAGCTACAAATATTCCAGAATTTGGATGAAAACTGTAAGTGGACCTATGTTCACTGGAAGTTAGGCTCTACTGTCTTTGATGGGTTCCCAAATCAGAAAGAACCTTCAAGAAAAGTTGATCTGAGTTTTAAGCTCATAACATATATAAATTTAGCAGGCAAATTAGGATCACAGAGAAAACACTTCACGGAATAAGCACAGCCTTGGGGTAACTGGAGGGTCTTTTGAGAAAGTATGCTCCTATGTGATTGCAACCAGATTTCTGTGTCAGAGTACCTGAGGTTGGTTTGCATGTGTCTAATCCTGACTTCAATGAACAGGTGAAGATCCCACCATCAGCTGGGACGTCACTCACATGGAAGATCACTTTTTGGCTCTGAACCTGCAGTGAGTCACTACCACAGGAGTTTATTTTGCTGTTTAATTCACCTGGTACTGTTTTTTACAGTCATCCTGTGTAGATGACGTATCTAACAACACAGCCTCATCTGTCAGTCTTGAATTTAACATATATATTTCAAATGGCCATTTTATTGCTCAAAAATTAATTTAACTTACAGATAAAAATAATTTTTCCTAGTGTAAGAGAATGAGTGGAACAATATTGAATTGCAGAGTTGTTCTAGAATCTGTGGGTTTGTCCTGGTTTTTACCTGAAACAGAGCTGGCTTTCTTTTTAGTAATTAGTGTTTTAGTTTTCAGCCTGGGACTCACTGTGAGAGACACATTGAAAACGTACCAATGTTTACATTTTTGTCACTGGAAGTGAAGGACTTTGTGTTCTGTTAGTCCATAAGCACAAGATTTAAGGGGGGAGAAGAATATTTAAATTAATAAACTTAATTGACAGTTAGATATGCCAATGGGGTATTCCATATCATATCATATCATATCATATCATATCATATCATGTCATGTCATGTCATGTCATGTCATGTCATGTCATGTCATGTCTACTATATTACTGAGGGTCTCTTCCTCTTTTAGCCCTCTCTGACTTTCACTTGGGCTCTCGTTCTTCTGGGATTGCGGTTTTGGTTCAGGATTGTTGCTCCTCCTGGATCGTTATCTGGGAACAGGCTGGGCTCAGTCAGGAGCGGGGGTGAGCTATGACACTGGGTGTCATTCACTTGCATATTTTGTTACTGTTATAATTATTTTTACTATTTTAATATTATTAAGAGTTTTCTCTCTATTATTAAATTGTTCTTACCTAGAAGCTTCTTTTTCCTTGCCCCCCCAATCCTCTCCCCTATCCCCTGGGGGTGGGGGGGAAGTGGCTGAACAGCTGTGTTGGCTGCTAGCCAAGAGCTAGCCAAGTGAAACTGTCACAGGGTTTTTTGTATTATCATGCTCATGTTTTGAAAATACACATAGTTTTGTTTGTGTGGTTTTAATGCAATTGTTATACAGTATTTCACCAATTAGCCTTTCCCATTTGTATCAAAATGTCTTTGGGATTTCAGGGGCCCCTAGACCCCAAGCTAACATTGCACAATTAAATAAATAAAACACACTTCTTGCTGTAATCTTCCTGCTCATAGGCCTCTTCCACTTAACCTTAAAATATGTTCATAGTGACTCTTTTGAAAAATGCTTTGACATTTTTTTATGCATTAAATTTACCATTTCAGAAAGGTCAGCTAAAATGATGGATGAAAACCTATTTTTCTTGTTTTCCTCTTCTAGCATTTTACATAATTTATTTTATTGTGTCTTTATAGTTCTAACTAATTTATTTTGTCACTCTTGGGTTTTTTATTGTCTTTTTCTAATAAACATAATCTTCGATTTGCAGTTGAATTAGGTCAAGTTTACCCTATGCTAGAAATGGTCTTCAAATTATATTTTCTTTTAGAAATGAATATACTCCACTAATGTTATGGTGAATACTTGTTCTGGTCTTAGCCATAAATGTCAGACTATTGTTACAACAAATACAAGGACATAGCAATCTTTCCATACCGTCCTCTTTTGATGATGAAAAAAATGTACATTTCCCAAGAACAGCTTCCAATGGTTTCTTTTGTGTGAATACCTTTAAGTGTGAAAACAAACACTAATGATTTTCTAAAACACCCATAATTCTCGATACTGTATATTTCCATTTGGTTTAATATACAAATTTAATGGCAGAAAATGTGATATACAGCCTTGGGTAACAATGAATTTCAGCCTAAAATACCATTATACTTTCTAAACTCATGAAGTATAACTTGAGTAACAGGAAAGATGGACAAGTCATATGAATTTGCAGGAAAGAAAGCTACCGAAGATAAGACTGTGACACTAGGATTTTAATTGCTAAAATCTCTGCACATGTGTATCTTGATATCAAACTTTACAACAGGTGAGAGAATGCTGAAACTTTTTTTTAAACTAGAACTTAAAAAATAAATCTACAGATCTGGTTGACAAATACACTATTGCAATATATATATATATATATATATATACACACACACACCCCCTTAAAGTTTAAGAGTGCTTGCCTGATATGGGTACACCTGTGCTAGACCTCTTCCACCTGAAAAAATCTAGTGACAAATCCGAGAGCTGGTTTCAGTTGAGAGATTGACAACCCATCTGAAAAAATGTCATTTTAAGAATGCAATGAAGACAAAAACCATGCTTTCTGAAATGGCCATACTGCCTTTTATGGGACCTTAGCTGAGGTATTTTATTCCCCATAAGACCTCATCTAAGCTGTGGCTTGAACTAAGAAGTGAATTATTTTATTGTATCTTGCATTAGTTGACACTCATTTCAAACTTTTAAGGAATACTGAAACAATATACTTCTCCTATTAAAAAAAAAAAAAAAATTCTTCTTGAATCTGAGTACTATTTTGGCTGTCTCACCCCTGGATTCTCACGTACGTATTGTTTCAGAGAGATTAGAATAGTAATAGATTAAGGATATTGTAAAGAGATAGTTGGGCTATTTAAAAATCATATTAATGCACAGTGTGATTAATAATCAAAGTAATTCAGGCCCAGTTTAGCAGTAGAGTGAACAAGCCAAGAGTATCAGGGAATATATTTGGATAGGCTCTTGTTTTATAAAATTATTTTTTATAATATTCTCCCATATATATATTCCACAAATAAAGAAGATTTTTTATTTTTAACTATTCTTCACATTTAAGAGCTTTTATAGTATTCCAAAAGAATGTTAAGCATTGTTTGATTTATATATTTTTTGACAACTTTATTAAGTGTGGAGAATCTACAGTTGCAGATCCCGTTATTATTACACATGTAATTTTACCGTGTCAGTAGGCAGACTCTTATGTGTCAGCTTTTACAGTCCTTTGTTTTTGCCTGGTTTTATCACAGATTTTGTGATATCACACTTAACTATCTGATTTCAGCATTTTTGATGGAGATTGTCAGTGTGTATTGCACCACTATAAAACAGTTATTGTCAAATATATCAGGCCATAAATGAGTGGCTGCAGGACTGGTGTTTCAGGCAGGGTTTTGGATTCTTTGATTTTGAGGTCCCTTCCAATCCCCAGCATTCTGTGATTCTGTGATAATGGCTGGTTTTAGAAGACACCAGTCCATGCAGTCATACGTGGGG
>NW_010320510.1:0-788 GCF_000700745.2 Antrostomus carolinensis
CGGAATGGCAACAGATTTGGGGTGAGGACGGTGGGTGGCCTGGCAGGATTCTTTGGTGGGTGAGGGGGACAAAAGAGGGGTCCCGGTGAGCTCCCTGTTGGCATTTCAGGGATCCCCACACTTGGCTCTTTTCCGTCCCTGCACAGAGCATCCCCTGCCAAGCCCCGATTCTCCAGTGGATCCCGAGATGGTATCAGTGGATCCAGTACCGGCAACATCCTGCAAGCAGAACTGGGCTCATTTCTCCTGCGGCAGTCGCGATGAGAGGCGACCGCTGCCTCCCAAAGTCTCCCCAGATCTGGCAGACGCCGGTGAACCAGACTTTACCGCTGGCAACCTCCGATCTGGCGTTGAAGCAGCCAGCGAGGAGGATGTGGAGCTGGCGGAGGAAGCCGAAGTGGTGAACGGCTCTGGAGAGCTTGGTGGTCCCGGGAGAAGCCCTGGCCATGGCGCTTACCTGCAGAGCTTGGAGCGGAGCAGCCGGCACTGGGTGCTGTCAGCGGTGAAGGGACCGGGGTTGGATGAACCGAGTGCTGGAGCCGAGGCAGATGTCGGCGCTGCTGGCAGCGAAGGTGAAATCTGGTACAACCCCATCCCTGAAGATGAGGACACTGAGCCTGGAAGATCCTGGAAGATGGGTGAAGGGAGTCATGACACCGAGGGGGGCTGTGGTGGGGAGTCCTCCCCCAAAATGGGTCGGGAAGATCCCCCCCGCAGCGGTGTGGGGACGGCAGAGAGCTCCACATCCCGCAGCTGCACAGCTCCGGCGCTGCCTACGGCTGGGCGAG
>NW_010320510.1:867-1416 GCF_000700745.2 Antrostomus carolinensis
GGAGACAGTGGTGGCCCCTGGTCCCCCACAGCCCTTGTCTTCCTGTCACCTCCCCAGGAGAGTGTCCTCGCGGTCCTGCCTCCATCTGCAGCACCCTGCCATCTTTGTCCTTTCTCTGATCCCTGTGTCTCTTGGACCCTGTGGTCCCCAAATATGATGGTCCATGTCCACAGTGTCCCCCAGATGTTCCCTAGGATGGCATCAGCCCAATCCCATGGTCCCCAAATCTGATGGTCCCTGTCCCCTAGGATGGCATCATCTCAATCCTGTGGTCCCCATCTCTTCCCTGTCCCCAGGACCCCAGAGTCCCTGTCCCCTCCCCGTCTCCGAAGACATTGTCCCCAGAACCCCACAGTCCTTTTCCCTTCCCCATCCCCCAGGACAGTGTCCCCACAGTCCCCATTCCTTGCCCATCCCTCAGGACATTGTCCCGCAGACCCTGCCCCCACCCCACCCCACAGGACCCTCCCTCCAGTTCCCAAGGAGCAGCCCCATTCCACCCAGTCTTCCCAGTAACCCACTCACCCCTTTTTACCCGTCCACAGGGAA